>NW_006296540.1:724971-746047 GCF_000327345.1 Myotis davidii
CAGTAACAAAAAAAGCAGCTTCCTGTCTGGTCAGTTGGAAGGCCATCTCTGGCGGCCGATTCAGGAGCCTCTGTAGCTCCCAACCTCCTCCCTGGGTGGTCTGCGCCTGCGTGAAGGGAGCTGACACACATTGCTCACAGGGCCCAACCCCTCAGCCCTCCAGGCCATGGCGGTGGCCCTTGATCCTGCAGACTCACTGTGGACACCTGCTTACCCCACCTGCCTGAGGCCAGAAAGGCGGGACCCACTCACCTATCATGCAGGCATTCCTTCCCACTTTTATCAGGTATTCTCGGATGACAAGCGTGGTTAAGCTGGGTTGAACACTTAGTCCTGCCCACCCAGATATCCGTCTCTAAAGGAGACAGACAAGTGACTAGGAAATGATAACATGAATTGAGAAACGCTGTGATAGGCTAACTGCAGGAGGCTGTGAAAGAATGTAAAAGGGGCAACAGCAAAGCTTGAGGAATCAGAGAAAACGTCTTAGAAATGCTGACCTCCATGAAGAGCATGTTCAAAGGCCCAAAGGGGAGCCAGCCTAGGAGGGCGGCACGGCTGGCCTGCAGGTGGGGACGGTCAAGAACGGGCAGGTCATTGGAGGCCTTGGTGTTGAGCTAGGGAGTCTGGACGTGGTGGAGATGGAAGTGAGGAGCCGTAGCGTGCTCAGGTGAATACCTTTCCGCTCAATGAGCAGTGCAGGCTTTGAGCTGTCTCAGAAACGTCACTGGGGCCCTAATGTAAAATAAACATGATGACAGACCAAACCTGACACTTCCATTCGCTGCTATGTGGTCAGGGTACCCCCTCCCACTTCCATTAGACTGAGAGGACCTTCCAAGGAAGGGATCCATGTCACTGGCATGGAAATGAATGAGCAAACTCTACCAGCCTGAGACAATCCCTTCCTGGGGTACAAGTGAAATTGAAATTCTGAAACGACTCTGCTGTCATTTGTCTGAATACAGTTGATGTTGTCTTGTTCCATTACACCAAGTCCCAGATACTAGAAACAGAAATCCAAGTTGCCACCGCCTGTTCATATAAACAATTAGTTTTTTGGCCTTGGATGGAGACACACCAGCTCATGTTTACGGAGCTGTTTGCATTTGCTGATGACAACATAATACAACTGAGAAAAGTCACCCTATGGGAAAATCTGCTTTCCTTCTGTTCCGGAAAGCAAACTCACAGGACATCAGACAGAGCAAGCATGTCCGGCCTATACATATAGCACAGCAGACTAATACCCTCAAAGAAAAATCTGTCTCCCCCTCATCCTGTTTACTTATAGGCCCACTGGAGGTTGGAAATATCCAGAGAAGAACTTTATACCTTACTCACTTCCATTCCCATTCCCCATAATTAGGCAAGTCCTAATGACTCCCTGTATTGTCTCTGCCACATTAGCTTTGAGGTGATGGTGTGTGAGACAATGGTGCATAACTCAAATACAGGGCCAATCTAAAGGAGAATCTGGCAGAGGGCTCATGGGACAATTGCATTATTCGTGAAAAGACATCAGAACAATTGGAGGATAACATTAGATTTTAAATCACAGTGGCAATTACAAGACAATTATCCAAAATGGTGTAATTACCACGGCTTCAGTGTGCGTGGCAGAACCTACGCAGTATTCGTGCCACTTCCTCTTCATGCCACGAGGAAAACAGGTCTGCGCATAGTCAGAGGAAATTCTCCAGAAGAAAACATTTTTATTCTCTCCCCTTTGCCCCAGACAGCTAGTAACCAGAGCCCGAGATCATGCCTAAGTCCTTCAGGACAGCACCCCCCTTGCCTTGATTACTCCAAAATGTGCTGCTCTCAGTTATTCCTCCCTGTCCCTGTGAATTTCAATCCAAGCAGAGAACCTGAATCCCACGTCTTCTAGATGATGTCTCTTAGCCACGGATACCCCATATGGGGCAATGGGGAGTCACTTACTTTGGAGGTAGCAAACTTGGTTTTATTAACTGTTGTAATACTGATAGCATAATGCTGTGTCTGCTATTATAAAGGCAGCTACAATGTACTGAGTGAATATGACATGCAAGATACCTCTCAACTTATTTAATGTCCTATGAGTCTTGATTTTCATGCATTCATTTATTCAACAAATATTTATCCGATATCTTCTTTGTATCAGGATCTATTCTAAGAGCTTGTGTTGTATCAGTAACAAAACAAGACAGAGCCCTGTCTTCTTGGAGCTCACCTCACGGGAGGCATTTTGCATAACCCTCACAGGTACAATGGACTATCTATAACACTGGCAGAGCCAAATGCAAATTGGTGTCAAAATATTCTCCACCTCTTTCCTAATCTCTTTCCTTTCCTTTTTTACTGTCCTAGCTTTAGAACTCTGATTATTTTCAGAGAAATTCAACAAACACTACTTAAGCACCTACTAATTTGACAATAACTAGCAGTATTTAAAAGTGGGCATACCCTTTGATTGAACAATTTCAGTATTAGGTTTTTATCATACAGTGTACTTGCACAGGATTACTGAGATGTGTTCAATGATATACATTGCAGTGTTGTATATGAGAGACCCAAACTGGAAACAATGAAAAATGTCCATCAAAAAGGGGACTATTAAATAAATGAGGGTGCATCGACACATCAGAATATTATGCAGCTGCTAAAAGAATATGCTGACTAAGGGGAATGTCCAGAGACTTCCATGAAATAAAAAAGGCAAGTTCCAGAATAGCATGTACAGTTGGATCCCATATTTTTAAATTTCACATATATATAGAAGAAAGACTGGAAAGATGTGCATCAAAATATTATCTTGAGGAGCCTCTGGCAAGTAAGTTGGGGATAAGGAAGACCTTCATTTTCTTCTTTACTTATCTTCTGATTTAAAATGTGTACAGATTCCTTTTGTAGTTAAAAATGTATGAAGAATATGGATCATCTCCCTAGCCCTGGGCACTGAACATTCGGAGATGACTAAGAAGGCATTACTTTCTGCCCTGGAGGAGTGTGATGGTTAGCATTAGGAGTCAACTCGGTTGGGCTATAGTGTCCGGGTATTTGATCAAACATTATTTGACCAAAAATTATTTTGTGAAGATTTTTTTTTTTGGGTGTGGTCAACATTTATATTAGTGGACTGTGAATAAAACTGATTTTCTATATACATAAAAAGCTAATAGGCAAAGTGTCCCTTCGGGAGTTTGACCAGGAGACTGGGAGTTTGATCGCTCACTATGATGTGTGCTGACCACCAGGGGGCAGCATGGAATGAAGGAAGGCCCTGGATGGGTCCAGATCGCTGGCCAGGCCTAGGGACCCTACCCATTCACGAATTTCATGCACCAGGCCTCTAGTCCTCTATAATATGGATGAGTCTCATCTAGTCAGTTGAAGGCCTTTAATAGAAAAATGACTGGCCTTCCCAGAGCAAGAGGGAATTCTGTCAGTAGACTATCTTTTAGATTTGAAGACAAATCATCAAAACATAAGTACGATGACTTTGTAAAAGCAAGAAAAATCTTATTTACACAGAGTGAATAAATAGAATCTATAATAATAAAAGCATAATATGCTAATTAGACCGATGCCAAACAGTGGAACAACTGTCTGGACCACCTTCCAAACGACCTTCCAGACAAAGCCAGGGCTGCGAGGGCCAAGCCCCTTGCATGAATTTCATGCATTGGGCCTCTAGTACAAAATAATGTCAATACTGTGATTACAACTGTGAACAATTATACAAATGAATGAAAGACTGTGATGTAACAATAGAAAAGAAAGATAAATTGTTAGGGTGATAGAAGTGTGTTGAGTTCTCCTCACCACCAATAAAAGTTTATTTAGTTCTGAGGGGCATGTGCAGCTGGCCTGGGTACCAGGCCACATTCTCTTGGGGCAGGGCCTCCTTTAGAATTTAGGGGTTCATTGTGGGGTACTTATGGATTGCTTTTCTCTGGCTCTTCTTTTAGTGGGGTAGAGAGCAATAGAATTCTGTAACATAACAGAGAATAAAGAAGCTTAGAAGGGGTTTGCTTTTTAAAACAGAAAAAGAAAAAAAAGAAAAGAAAAAGCTTATTTAGCACTGCAGTTGTTGCTTGTCAATGAACATGTGTCAGTCAAAATGGAAAACTGGATGAGAAGCACAGGGCTGTCTATTTCTATTGGGCTTGTTCCTTTTCTCTAGGCCGCCTTGAACTAGAAACTAGAATCTTAGCATGTGCCAAGCACCTATTGTATTTGCGACTATCAGCGGGATCTCATTTAACCACTACCCGGATTCTGTAAGGTAGATGTCGTTTGTTAACCAGTTCTTGAAATCTGGGAGTCAGCAGGGTGGGTTCCTGTGGAGTCTCTGAGGGAGAATCTGTTCCCTGCTTCTCTCCTACTTTCTACTGGTTGATGACAGCCCTTGTGTTCCTTGGCTTGTAGGCAAGTCACTTCAATCTGTCTCCATCGTCACATGGCATTCTCCCTTGTGTATGTATCGGTGTCTCGTTTCCTCTTCTTATAAGGACAATAGTCATATTGGATTAGGGGTCACTCCGCTCCAGTGTAACCTCATTTTAACTTGCTTACAACAGCAATGACCCCATTTCCAAATAAGGTCACTTTCACAGGCATTGGGGGTGGGGCTAATATTTCAACATACCTTTTTTTAAAATCCTTACCTGAGGATATTTTTCCATTGATTTTGAGAGATTTTTAGACAGAGTGGGAGGGAGGGGGAAAGTCAGAGAGAAACATCAATGTGAGAGAGACACATCGATTGGTTGCCTTTCACACATGCCCTGACCAGGGCCAGGGATTGAGCCTGCAACCCAGGTATGTACCCTTGACCAGAATCAAATCTGGGACCCTTCAGTCCACCGGCCATGCTCTATCCACTGAGCCAAACCAGCCAGGGCCAACATATCTTTTCAGGGACCACACAATTCAACCCACTGCAGAGGGAGTCAAACCCAGGCCTCTCTGTCTCCAAATCTATGCTATTGGGTGGGGCTCTGAGAGATCTCCAATGTACAATTAAAGTAGGGATTTTATAGGTACAAAGTGAGGCAACAGAGACTATAAAATCATTCTCACAGTCTTGAAAATCCAGGCTAGATAACTGATGCCTTAATTAAAGCATTACAAGTGCACCTGAAAATATTTAAATAATCACTGTTGAAATAATGTGAAAAGTGGGTAATTCAAGCACAGTAGATTGCAGCACATTTTCTGTGAATGCTGGGTTCATCAAAAGTGAATTTAGTTCTTAAATTTTTAACTCTATGAGTACTAATTGGAGACTAAAAATTGACAGCCTCTTCCTGTCAAGGAAAGTGAGTGTAATTTCTTGGTAACTCGAGTTCGCCTCCATTATATATATAGGAATAACTTATTCATTCCCCTCACCCCAGCACATAACATCAGATAATGAAATAGATCTACACATACACACACACAAAGGGAGCAACTTAGTGTTAAGGAAGACATGAGATTCCACTGCAATTTGTATATTTTTCTCTCAAGTATTTTTCAACTCTGATGATGATTTCCATGACTTCAATTGAATTATTTGATCCCGATTTTTACTGGAAAGCCAAAATCAAAAGAAATAATTTAATTTGCTGACTGCACTGGGTGAACCTTGCTCTTCACATTATCCAAATTTAAAATCTATGCCAGAAGATGGGAGACTTACATTTTCTCATTGTTAAAATGATTGGAATAATTCAGTGGCATGCCTCCAGGTTATGGTTTTTCTAATTACCTTGTATCCTGAGTTCTTAATTAATTATATTGAGACGTGAAAAAGTCCCTTTGTGCTCAGAGCCCATCCTAAGTCTTTTTCTGAGCGAAGTAAGTTATATTTACACAGTGCATCTCATCACTGCATTTCAGTTTTGTCCCTGAAGCTGCTGCCCTTTTGGTCATTTTAATCTCATTCCTCTCAGAGTCAATTTCCTACCATTTGGAACAAGCATCCGGCCGGGTAGCCTTCCCACACACCAAGATCGGGTCACCTTTCACCTAATTCCTCAGTGACCGCGTTAAATGCCGTTTCTTTCTGGGTCACAGCAATGATGCAGCATTAAAGGCTCTGCCACAGGAAGCAGCTTCTGAAATTGATCAGGGGCTCAGCTTCATTAGAGAATGACTGGATGAGGGAAACCATGAGCCTCCATACGATGTTCAACGGCATCAAAGCCCCGAACCTCCTATCTGTGCAAAACACGTTTATTTAAATGAGACGCTGGATAAGGCCCAAAGGGCTTTCTCAGCCAGCATGACTCCAGAGAACACCTGAGCTTTAATTCAAAGCATTTTTCTTAATACTTTGAATCATTATGACTGATGGCACCCCTGGAAATGATGAAAAGAAAGAGGGCGGAGAGAAAGCTCCTTTACACAGTGGGACTTGGAGGAAGATGAGGAAAAACGACAAGTGGCTACCATTTGAGTGCCTCTTATTTGTCAGGCACTGTACTGAGTTCTGTGCATAGCATCATTGGAGCTGACCTATTTTGTAGATGAAGCAACCAAAGAACATAGTGTCTGAGTAACTCACCCAAGTCCACAGGGCTGGTATGTATCAGAGTCCACGTCAAAAACCCAGCGTGCTTCCCAGCTATTCACGGGCATACGAATCACCTGGGGGACTTGTTAACATGCTGATTCAGACTCGGTGGGTCTGGGATTCTGTGTTTCTAACAAGCTCCAGGTGAGGTCAGTGCTGCTGGTCTGTGGACCACAATTTGAGGAGCAAATTACAGCCTCTAAAGCAGTGGTTCTCAACCTTGGCTGCACATTAGAATCACCCGGGGATCTTTTTAAAATCCTAATTTCTGGGCCTCACCCTCCGGAAATTCTGTTTCTTTGTTATGGGGTGGGGCCACAACATTAGTAACAAAGAAGCAGAATTTCTGGAGGATGAGGCCCAGAAATCAGGATTTTAAAAAGATCCCCAGGTGATTCTAATGTGCAGCCAAGGTTGAGAACCACTGCTCTAAAGTAATACACTATGGTTCCTTTTAATGTTCCCTTTTCCTTTTCGACTGACAAAAGCTCACATGGAAAGACACGTTTTAAGGAGTCCTTGTGTGTTTTTTTTTAAATTGCAGAAATGAACATTCTCAAGGTTAAAGGTTGTGAAATAACAAACATTCATATGCCCCTGATGTTTTAAGAACCTCAGCATTCAAGCTCTGTGGAATGTGCTCAGGTTTTTCTTGGCAAAATCTGTCTTGCCTGGACCCTCCTGTCTAAATGTGTGACTCGAGAGCCAGGCATTTAGTGTGTCAGAGAGAATCCGTTCTTGGTGGTTCGGCCAGCCGGCCATCAGCCCTCCTCGGTGAGCCCTGCCCTGGACAGGCAGAGAGTATCACAGGTGACAGTGTTTGTAGAAGTGGAGACTTAATGGGTCAGTTCTCAGGGTGAAGGTGAGCTGCCAGAGCAGTCCCCAACCGAAGGTCTCTGAGAATCTGTGGAGTGTGGCTTCTGGAACATGGGCCAGTTCCATGCACTTGGTGGAGTGAGCTATGTAGTTGCTACATACTATGTGGAAATGTTGGCGGGGTTAGTCTTGGATGAAGCCATTGAAGGCAATTAAAATGGGAGAAATGCTCTGACTTAAAAATGGACATACTCTTTGACTTAAAAATTCTGCTTCCAGATATCTATTCTTCAGAAACCTTAGCATATGTGCCCATCTGTTCCTGGGAGCATTATCTGTAATGCCCAAAATTAAAAACAGCCAATCAATAAGGGCACAATTAAATAAATTATGGAATGACCATAATGTAGCCATTAAGAAGATCATAGCACTGACCTGCGAAGGTGTCTAAGCTAGATTGTTAAGGGGACACAGCGAGTTTCAGGACAATATGTAAAATAGGCTCTGATTATGTAACTCCCTCCCATCTACATATGTGTCTATGCACGTACACGGGGAGTCTTCATTATCTGAGCATTTTGAAGGCACCCTACAGGGGTTCTTTATGTCCTTCTTTTGCCTGTCTTCATTTTCTCATGTTTGTAATAACCTTGTGCTGCTTTGGAAAGAAAGAAAGGAAAAGAAAGAAAAGGAAGAAGAAAGAAAGAAAGAAAGAAAGAAAGAAAGAAAGAAAGAAAGAAAGAAAGAAAGAAAGAAAGAGAAAAGGAGGAAGGAAAGAAGGAAGGAAGGAAAGAAAGAAAGAGAGGGGAGAAATAGCAGAAAAATTAAGGGAACACTTTTTAAAAATATTTTTGAATTTTCTACTTTTTAAAAAATTCCCACCTGAGGATATTTATTCCATTGATTTTTTTTTTTTAGAGAGAATAAGTGGAAAGGAGGGAGGTAGGAGGAGGAGAAGGAAGAGAGAGAGAGAGATCCAACCTGCAACCCAGGTACATGCCCTTGACTGGGAATCGAATCTGGGACCCTTGGGTATGCACCAACCACTGACCAACACTGGCCAGGGCTTGAATTTTCTACCTTTAACCTACTTGTTCCTGTTCTGCTTTTTAGGCTGTTTTAATTTTTGTGCCAGTTGTTTCAAGTTATCACTTATTGTTAGATATTTAGGTTGTTCCAAATCTTCTTTATTAAAAACAACAGAGCAAGCATAATTGGCTGGAAATTAAATAGAATTTAAAAGCAAAAATATGGAGACAAAAACGTAAGAATTTTGAGAAATGGGCCAAAATGCTTCAAGACAAATATCTAGGTTAGAAACTGCTTTGTTATGCGCCCAAGCTAGCAATTATTCAGAACTAGTTACTGAAAATGATACTTTTTGCTCAAATCAGTACTGAATAGCAACATTTGATTGACCAGCTTGCATTCACCCAGGATGTTTTGGCAGAATTGTGTGGGTTGGCTCCTCTGCTCCTGCGCAGGCCGCAAGAAAGGGTCCACAAAAAATGGAAATCGTTAATTATTGAGAGTTTGGGCAAACAGGAGTGTTCACTCCAGGTAGAAATTTCAGGTAGAAATTCCAGAGGGACTGGACAGAGACTAGAAGGCCCAATGCTATCCTCTGTAAGGCCTGCTTACAGGCTTGGCCCTTGGCTGGTGTCTGAGAACTTGAATTTGAGAGTGTTCCTTCCACCTTGGTATCATTAATGCTGAACACCTGCGTTCTTCCTGGGAGTCTGGAATGTTGGCACACCCCAGGCAGAGGCTGCTGACAAGACCTGACTCCAATAAAACTCTGGGCGCTGAGAGTGTAATAAGCTCCCCAGATTAGCAATAGTCATGAGCACAACTATATGCTGGGTCCTGAGTCCTCCTAGGGAATTGAACCTGGGAGTGCTCTTGGGGACCCCGACCCAGGTACACACACAAAAGGGACCTTTCCACAGAGACCTATTTCCAAGCTTGGAACCAGCCATTTTTCTCAGGAACCAGCAGAGAATGAAGATTGACATGAAAATACTTTTCTTTTCCCCTTTCACCAATGTACCAATGCATTTTTTTAAAAAAGAATTTCTTAAAGTATGTGTGTGTGTGTGTGTGTGTGTGAGGAAGGGAGAGGGCGAGAGAGATAGAAACATCAATGATGAGAGAGAATCATTGACCGCTACCTGCTGCATGCCCCACACTGGGGATGGAGTCCATAACCTGGGCATGTGCCCTTGACTGGAATCGAACCTGGGACCCTTCAGTCCGCAGGCTGATGCTCTGTCCACTGAACCAAACCAGCTAGGGCCCAATGCAATTTCTTAACCGACATCTCTGGGTTGCTCTACCATTGCTGAGGTATGAATGGAACTGTAAACGAACTCTCTTTCTGCCACGGATGGCCATGTAAAATACCTGGACAAATATTTTCCTGGTGCTTAATTCCTGACTACATCACTGTAGTGTTGGGTGGAAAGGCAGAAGACTTCTAGCTCTCACCTTTCTTGAAATCCTTCGCACTGCAGTTTCTAAGCTCACCAAAATGAGGAAGGATTTATGAGGTCAAGGGGAGTTAGCTGGAGACATCATTGATTTATTTTTCAATCAAAAATATTAATGAGGGTCAGTACTGTACTGGGAATCTGGAAAACAAGATAGTGAAGACACAGCTCAAGTAGTTTATGGTCTTAGTGAGCAGGCAGTGGTACGCTGAAAGTGGATCATACTGGCTTGTAAGGGCCACTGTTAGAACTATTGCGAGCAGGTTCACATTACCTTGGTAACTTGAAATCAGCCATGATAGGAGTACTTATATCATAGAAATTGGCAAATGCAACCAATTGGTGCTCCCCCTTTTTCATCTGGTGTTAGGCATTTACCTGCATACCACAGTGGGGATGGCCAGGTGGTCAGAGGGGTGCCGCACACTGAACTCTGCCAGCCCAACAAGGATTTCCAGTAAGGGAGGCGGCCTTGAAGGTGTGGGGTTGTGTCTAGCAGAGATTTCTGCAGAGGCGGGACGCCACGATCCTCCTTTGTCCTAGTCTCCAGCACTGTCTTCATTTTCATCTGGAAAAACCCCACAGGGTATGTGCCCGGGAAGGAGCTGCATGCGCTTCCAGCACAAGTGCACCAGAACCAGCAGAAGTCTTTCCGGGGGTGAGAAGTCTCTGAAAAAACCCACCCGCCCTGTGGAGACTGCCCACAGACCACGTGTGCAATAACTGAAGACAAATAGAAGGAGACACTGAAGAAGAGTCAACACAACGGCTAGTTTCATTTTTTTTCTTTTTACTTGAAAACTTGTTTTAACCATCAAATTTTGTAAGTTATAAACCTGTACACTGTTGGGTTTTTGTTTTTTTGTTTTTTTGGCTGTCTTTTTTGTTGTTTTTGTTCTTTCATTTTATTTATTTATTTTTCTATTTTTTAGAAAAAGAACACCAGACTAATCCTGCCCACAGCAATATATGCAGAAACACTCTGTTTCCATCAGGGGCAACATTTACTGCAAGTGTTAGCTTTCCCCTTTGCATAAGATTTGGCGTGTGATGTGTGTGCAAGTTTAGGTGAGTGCACATGTGTGTGGAGAAATGATATGTTTTAGTCTGAATCTGAAATGGCATTGATATTAGAGACTGAGTAACTGGACAAAACACACTTATTTAAAAAATGCCAATAAGAACATCTGCTTGAAAACAAAGAAAGCGGAATGAAACAGTCGAACCAAAGAATGTTTACAGTACATTTTGAAATGATTAAAAAACACCATTTTCAAACCCCAAATCCTTTATGTGATTGTGTGTCGTTACCTCAGAAGGTTGCAGACCAACAGCATGGATGATTTAGAATTGTATTCGACCCCCCAAATTAAAGCATCCTGATAGGCATCAAATACAGTATCTACAAAAGCTTGGAAAATTGAAACCATTATATACAATTTTATAAACATTTTAAACACCAAAACATACATCTTTTACAAACCAGCCTGTTTGCAACAGGTAAATTTACAAGACAATCTCTCCAATACAGTGCTTAGAAAGAACTGCTTCCACTCCCCACACATTTCTCACTTCCCGAAATGCAGTAGTATGGGCTCATAAAATTGTTCAATAGTAGCAATTCAGGTATTGGTTTGCTGGAAGGGTACTACAGTACATACTAATGGGTCCAAACACTCTCCAGGTGACTATATGATTCTCTAGTGCATCCTAAACATTGGAAGAAACTTATTATGGCCTTTGTGTAATATTACATACTTGTAATTATTGCTTTCATTATTACATAAGGAAAGAAAATCTTAATTCTTTTCCTCTCTCTTAGCCAATTGGCTAAGTAGTAACTGATGCCAAAGCCACCAATGGTGACTCTAAACCCTAGAATTATACAACCAGAAGCTTAAAGACACTGTGGATTTTCACCAGAATAATGTGCAGTTGAACATTGCAGGACAAAACCCAGGGAAAACACAGAACCACCTGCTCACAGACCACACAAAACGATGATGCTGAAGAAATGCCTTTCCCAATCCCCATGCCTCATGGTTTGAAGCTAAAAAACATAAGACATAAAAGCCTAATCACTTTATCAATACCTGTGTCTTGGAAGGGCAGCAGAGGAAAGAGAAGAGATAATTATTTGGGCAACCCTTGCAAAATGAACACTAAATCTTGCTGAATTTTCTCATATGAAAGCGTTTTCTGGACCCTAAATGATTTATTTTGCTATATCTTTCCTCAATTTCCTGATTTGATTATGTAGACACAGCATTAATGGGGACAGAGGGTGGGGTGTGGTGGGGGAAGTAAATAGGAGATGGTTGACGGTATACACATACACACATACACACATAATGGGCAAACGTAGGTTTATAGTTGTATGTGAAACAGAGTTTATCCTTGTACTATTATTTATTCTTGAATTATATATTTTTCCATACAAACAACTCTCAACCTACTTTTACTCACCCCTGTATATCTTACTTGCTTCTTTTGAGGCTGTAATAGTGATTCCTAGGGGGAATCCCAGGGAAGTTCCAGGAATGCAGCATAAATTCCCTTTCTAGGCCTTCACACTGGTTCTCTGATAGGGCAAACAATTGCATGGACTTGACCTACTCATATTGCTAAGTCTTCTCCAGTGGTGCTTTGCGAATGGGCAGGATGTGAGTACATGGAAAGCTGGCATGGAATGGAACTCAGCAGCAAGAAGGCGCGTACAAGACATTGAATAAACACCTACTTTATTCACCCTTTACAGCCCCAGAGCTCTGCTTCCCATGTGACAAACATCCAGCCTCACCAGAATGTGCACCATACAAGTAAAGTGCCTACAACAGGCTATGGCATTGGCTTCCAGGAGGTGGCACATACATGTGAGCAAAATGGGAAAACACTAGTTGGCTTCCATCATATCCACGTGGTTCAGCACAGTGGCGGGAGTAGGAACAGACACCAGGACTGGTCTGGGGAAAAAAAAGGAAAAACCACAATGCACCCAGTCGATCATCTTATAAACCGAGTGTCACGTCACCATAATTGATGACTAGCCTGGGTTCCATTCTGTAATTATCATTCCATCCTCATTTTAGAAAACATTCATTTGGTGAAAGCAGCATTTTGATACATGTTCAAAGAAATGTGTGAATTCTGTAACTGTACGCTCCCTAGCGGAGCTGCTAGCAAACATGAGGTCATGAGGCTCCCAAAGAAATAATCTCCACGATTTCTAGCACATTCCACAGCAAGAATGGTGGGAGGTGAGAAGGTCCAGCAGATGCCATGTCCCAGGCAGTGTAACGGTGACTGTTACATGGAAAGAATGTTGGCCAAATGGAAGTTCAGCTACTTAACCTCCTGTGTGAGGTTGGGCAAGTGCTTTCCCCTCTTTGGGCACGTTCCCTCTTTCATACAAATAAGAGGGTTGGACAAATCTTAAGGACCCTTCCAGATCTTCAAATCAGCAGACATCCCACCGAGTTCCATCTGACTGAAAACCATTTCATAATCTACAGGGAAGTCCAATTTTCCAAAAAAAATGAAAAGCTACGTGTTCACAGGGTAATGAATAAAAACATACCAGGCTTGTCTGGTATACATTTAGTTGCAGAGCTAGTCTGCAGAAACCAGGGGAAGCTCTTCTGATGAAAGAGGTATTTTATATAGGTCAGAGCCAAGGGAGGGCACGGATTTCTTGGGTGACTTCACAACTGCATTAGGTTCTATTTATTCCTTCATTATGGTGTCAGTCAGGCATTCTCCCCGGAGGGGATGCTGTGTAAGCAATAGTGACTCACTGGCATTAATCTCCTTCTAATATTTCCTGGGGGCGAGGAATGAATTGTTGGTTTTACTTTGATGGTTTTTATGACATTGCATCTTTAAAAGTGTAGCAGTGATTCCATTCTAGACCATTAGCTTGTCATTTTCTCCATGATTCTGGAAAAATGTGCTTCTTACGTAAGAAAAATACCAAAGATTTTTATCCTCCAAACCAGCCAGAGTGAAATTCATGCATTTCAAGCCCACGGTGCAGACAATGCTTCCGTGAGTAGGTCTAACCAAGAGACAGGCAGAGGAGAAAAGCCGAAACATTTGTGAAATGTATCCGTGGACTCAGGAAGCTTGACAATGAATAGGAACTTTTTTTTTTTTTGACAACAAACTTCAGGAACACTGACTCCTACAAAGAAGTGGATTCGACATCACTGAAACAACTAAAAATATGTCTGAGTGGGCGATACACAGACTTGAGACGGCGCAATTACACACCAATGTCATGTGTCATCAGAAACTGTGGACACAGATTTGCTCATGAAGCAGATAGTGCAAATATGCGTTTACTTACCATGGCCACCACACACGCAGCCATCATCTGATTGAAGCGAAAGAGGAAAGTCACTCAACGAGTCAATGTTCAGCTTCGAGTGCTGAGTTATTGTACTTCCCGTGGGATGATTCCCCTGTCAGTTTTGGAAACTCACGGCCAAAGTCCACATGTCAGATAGAGGAGAACCCCAGGGTGTCATGAAACATTGCATTTTTCAAACAAGAGTTTAGTTCCAGAAAATGATAACAAAATACTGTTGTGTGTGTTTTGTTTTTGTTTTTGTTTTTTTTTTATTTAAAAAAAGCACAGTTTTGCTTTAAGTTAATATAAATGGCAGTACCAAAATAAAGTTAACTGAACCGGAGTAAAATATGGCGTTTGGTGTTTCTCTGACATCATAGAGATAGAGAAACTGGAAGGTCCGCCTCGCGGGCAGAATTTTCCATGTAGTCCATAGCCTAAGACGTCCACGTTCACGGTCCTCAAGAGCAGCCTCACTGAGTGCAAGCACGTGCTTGTACGTAGGCCCAGACACACACACACACACACACACACACACACACACACACACACACACACACTATTATAATTTATACACAAACACGAATGTACTTTTCTAAAAACACAATTGCATTTATAGTGATGATGCGAACCAGTTTAGAACAACACTCAAATTGTATTTGCATTATCAAGAATTGTGATTATCTGGTTGAACACTTTGAAAGTGTTATATTTGATTTTTTTCCCCCTAAATTTGTGAATTCTGCTTAACCTTCTAAATATCTCTCATTGTAGAGATTAAGGTACCAAAATATTACCTTTTCCCCCTCTTTTATTTCCTAATTCTCAGAAGAAAGGCCAATTTCTGCAGGGGTGTTAAAATTGTTGTTACAGCCAGGAATGTTTCGTGGAAAACAGGTAATCACGTTCTTTCTAATGCTTGAACAATGTTCACGTCCCCAGCCCACACAGTGGTACCCAAATATCCTCTTGTTCCTCTTCATTATACCTTTCTCGAAGATCATAAAACCCAACTATATAATATTGGATGCTTAACACAAACAAACAAAAATAACTAAGCATACTAAACATGTTACCTAAACCTAATTTTATAGCTGAAAATTGGGCAGCTTATAACAAAAAAATAAAGTTGATTTTTAAAGGCTCCAGCCCATTTTCTTGTTTGTTTAATAATAATGTTTTTCTTTCCTTTTGCCTAAGTGACTAACTTTTCCAACAATGGTAACTAGTATTTTCATTCCCTCTCCCCCACCATTGGCTGAGAAATTACATGCCTCTTTGCTCATTGTTGCCAGTTATTAATACTGCAAGGGCTGATGCTGGAATACTTTCCAGGGCACAATACTGCACAAAGCCATACAAGACCGACGGTGTAACTTAGGGGGTGCAATGTATTCCTCCTTTAAAACCTCGGCGAGCTTTCTTGGTACTCCCATGGGATGACTTCCCATGGGAAATACACGGGTACCTGCTGCAAGGGCGATCAGTCCCCTCTCAGAAACAATTTTTGAGCCTTTTCCTTTGCACCCAAGTGGCTTGAAACAGCTTGACTTGTGAAGAAGGTCCCCATGGGAAATACCTGCATTTCTTCCTCCGCTCACACACTGGCCTGCATGGAGACACAAGCCTGGCCAGTCTCCTTCCGAACCCAACAGCGCAAAGCACCGAGGCGCGTCCCCTACACTTGGGTCTGGTGTTGAGTCTCCATAAAGGGGATGTGAAGGCTGGCGAGGCGGAGCTCCCCGACGCTCTCGTAGTCACTCATGGCTACGTCGGCATCCTCAAAGCCGCAGCTGGCCGACACATCGGAGGATGAGGTGCCTCTGGAATTGTGCAAGGACAGAGACACACTGTCTGCCGGGCCCGCGGTGTCGGTGCCCTGGTTCATGTTGACGCCAAAAGTACTAAATTCACAGCCGGCGGGCGGGCCCACCAGCTCTGCTTCGTTGGGGAATGGGTGAGGTGGGAGGTACTGGCTGGGATGGAACTGGGGCCTCCTCCTGCAGTCTGGACTCAGGGTGCCCGCCAGTGAGACAGGCTGGGAGGGTGGCAGGGCCTCGTACTGGTCCGGGAAGTCCTCCGGCAGGGGAGGGGGCAGCTGGTCCTGACTCAAGAACTCCTCTTCGTGAGGGGGCGGGTACTCGCTGTCAATGTCATAGCCGCCCAGGTAGTAGTCGCTCTCCAGCTCCCGTGTGCTGCCCTGGTGTGCAGAGCCTCCCTCCTGGTTCTCATAGTTGGGCACCTCCTCTATGTCCGACAGGTGGGCGGCCGGCATCCAGTCAGAGGTGTCCCAGTGGTAGGCTGTGAGCAGAGAAGCCCTGATAGTTAATTTCCTCCAGGCTGGAGTTGGGGCAGGGTTTGGAAAGGAGCAGATAAGGGACCTGGCATGCAACTCACATCCGAGGGACCCTAAGGAGCCAAGTCACGTGCATGCTCCTTTCAGGCTCAATCAGGGGCCAGCCCATGCTCTGGCCCTGGGGGAGCAAGGCAATGGCAGCTCTGAGGGATGGGGCTGCAGCACCTTACACCAGCCATGCCAGGAGATGGCCAGCGAGGGCATGCTGAGGGTCACAGAACCCCTACCCCATCCTCTCTTCCTATCCCTACGCCAAGTGCAGAGCCAGGCTGGCAACATGCTCCCAGAGAGATATGCGTCAGCTGTCCTGTGGACCACAAAAGTCAGGGAGGTGTGCACGCCAATGGATGAACCGCACGCATAGGAGTAGCTGGGGGAGGGGGGATGTGGGCAGGGCTTTCACCTCCAATACCAAGCTCACAAGACACCTGGAACATGCAAAACTCAGATCAAAGAAAAATGGAGGGAGAGGGACAGGGTAAGAATGAACTCAGCAATTCAGAACACAGAAGGAAAACGTTATGCTGGGTCACAGCAGAGTCACCTCGGTTGTAGTTCTGTCCTTGATCCATGACAGACACTGTTTAAACACAAAGTGAGAAGTAAAACTGATCATCCGAGCCATGTGCAGGGGGCAAAGGAGAACATTTTAGATGACTGAAAAACATGCCTCTATTTCTCCCCACTGTTATCTAGGAAATAAAAAGACAAATCCCATCCACACCAGACCCTAATTGTATCATGACACTAATACAAGTTACCTGATTGAAATTGATTCCCAATATATTGAATGATTTCTTAAGTGTTCCCACTCATAGTAGGTGCTCAATGAATACACACTGCATGTAAGAATGAATTTAGCATTAATCTTGATTCCAAGTATTTGGGAACTCTTCTCTTGGAAGAGATTTTATAAAAAGAGCATCCCATGTATTTGAAAAAAGTATAAACTCGATTTTTTTTCAAAATTTTAAAATTTACCCCAATTCCTAGAGAAATATCCAGTGTCTCCCTTGAAAGCACCTGTGTGTTGCCTCCTCTACTGCTAGCTGATTAAAATCACCCCTAGTTCAGAGTAACAAGGATGCAATATTCCCAAAAGGATAACTCTTTACACAAAGAAATGCTACGGAAGAAAAAAGTAAATACCTTCATTCTCTATAGTGTCAACTACATTGTTGACAAGCTGAATGACAGTCACTATGGATGCTTGTGGCCAGGAGAAGAAGACAGGAGGGAGGGGAAGGACAGCTTCAGGTTAGTTATGTATTTTACACATACGTTATTTTTTTCTTAACAACAGCAATAGCAACAACAAAGGTGCAGCATGCAAACACCCAGAGCCTTCCCACAGTTCATCCAGTAGGCAGTGATCCAGTGGACACTGTTTTCCAGGGTCCCAGGATTCTGGGAACAGAAGGGAAATGGCACACATCCGGGGCCATTCCTCCTTGAAAGGCAGGATGGGCAGGGATTGCTGGGTCATACATTCACACTTCATGGCCCAGTGAAATCCATCTAGGAAGGCAATGGCTCATCAAGCTCAGGCTCATTTCTCATTAGCAACTCCCAGAAGCTCTAGAGGAGACCTCACTATTCTCAAAGAGAATTCTTTGTTGATCAGGCATGCTGCCACAACCAAGTGCCATGATGGAGGATAACCTTTGCAGGACTGGTGGCTTCACTCTCACATGATGCCACCATAGCCCAGAATGATCCAAGGCCCAGTTCTCTCCAGGAAAGTGTAGACAGACATCAGCATTTGACCTCTGAAATAGTTAGAATCAGGGAAGGAGGTTTCTGTACTCTCTAAGAGTTGCATTAACACTGGATACCAGCAAGTTGTTAAAACTAATGAGAATTCCTAGTACTGCCTGCTTTAGTCAGGACCAATCCAGGATATTAAACATGTAAGTCTGAGCGTATGACTTTAGAGCACATAGAGCAGAGCCCATGAGAACAGTCAACTTGGCATCACTGCGGGAGCTGCTGCCTGGAGCTTGGGAACTATCTGTTCTCGGTTGCTTCTCTACAGAACGCAAACTGGTGACAGCTGTTTCTCTCTGGCGGGGGATGAGAAAAGGAATGAGCACCCAGGCAAACCTAGAGGCAGGCACTTGACCTCCTAAACATGGCCAGAAGAAAATGCACTGTTATATAGTGTGTCATCCCAGCAGCCAGATAAACTGAGGCTCTCAGGGGTGCTAGGTACTGGGGTGGAAGTGATTTTGGGTAGTGGTGGTGAAAGTGGACTATCTTATTTCCATGACTGCTATGGCCTTTGAGCTCACCTGCTCCTGTGTTTACCTGGAGGGCAAAGACAATGTTGTTTTCATTTTGCACTTCTGGGCACAAAATGTCCAGCATAGACAAAAGACACTCAACAAGGGTTTATGGGTTGAATGATTACATAAAGTAATAAATATTCAACTTTTGCTAATCCTATATAATAAAAGGCTAATATGCAAATCAACCGAACAGTGGAATGACTGGTCACTATGACATGTAATGACCACCAGGGGGCAGATGCTCAATGCAGGAACTGGCTCCTGGTGGGTCAGTGCGCTCCCACAGGGGGAGTGCCACTCAGCCAGAAGCCTGGCTCACGGCTGGCAAGCGCAGCGGTGGTGGCAGGAGCCTCTCCCACCACCTCAGCAGCGCTAAGGATGTCCAACTGCCGGCTTAGGCCCGCTTCCTGCAGGGAACGGGCCTAAGCCATCAGTTAGACATCCCTCAAAGGTTCCTGGACTGTAAGAGGGCGTAGGCCAGGCCAAGGGACCCCTCCCTGAGTTCACGAATTTCATGCACCAGGCCTCTAGTTGCTTATAAATGAGAAAATGACACAGGTAAGGCTAACTATCTCTGTGGATGACTATTTGAAATTATTCTCAGTTCACCACTCTGTCTGTATTAAGGCCATTTCTGCTACAAGGAGCACAACCCATCTTCCAAAGCTGGTTCCTTAGCTCTGAAAACCCAATCCAGCAACCTCTTCATTAACGTAAGTTCACAAGAGGCAGAGGTAAATGCTTTGGAGTGCCAAGGAGGTGCATGAACCACATGGAATTGCATGCAACTTCTGGGTGTATGTGCATTTTTCTAAGGAGCTGGTGCATAGTATTCAACAGATTCTGCAAAGGCCCTTGACCCCAAATGATCATAAGGGGGTTCAACTGAATGAAGATGTCACTTCTATGGGAAGGAGTTTCTATGGGAAGGTCTTGCCTCTTAACTAATTTCTAATAAAATGGAGGTTGGATGTATAGTGAAGAGATAATGATTAGTAAAATTTAAAAACACACACACAAATAAATTACAATGTTTGCTAGTGGTTATCATTTGGGATGAGGCAGTTCTATCATGAACCAAATCAGAGAGAATGCATGACTGGAGGCCCAGGGGAACCTTGACAACCCCTGATGCAGATCCCCAGGCCTGCTCACAGCTGCAGCTCAATAGATGCTCCTTCAGCAATGAGGCCCAACAATGGAGCCAACCAGAAAACTGGTGAACACGTGCAAATGCCCAGGATCAGGTCAAGAACCCAAACTGGTCACATCCCCTTCCTCGCAACCACTGATGCCAGCACAGGAAGCGGAAGCCACCCCGGGGAGACAGATCCATGACTTCTTACCATTATCGTCACCAGAATCCGACTGGAAGGAGCTCAGAGACTGCACTTCAGAGTTGCTGCCTTTGTTGCTGCCTGCAAAGCAGGTCACTTCTCCCGGGTCATCAACTCCTTTGTCTTGGTGGACAGCGAGAGAACAAGCAGAAATGACACTGGTTACCTCGTGCGTACTTCCAGCCCGGCCACCCCTGGAGTTCACTCTCGGAGTTCTTTCATTTGCTTAGAGAAAATAATTTAGCTCCACAGCAGAGAATTGATTGTGCCACTGGGGGCAAAGGTCTCTCTGTCAATCAAGTGATTTACATTATGGATTCAAACCCTTAACCCTTGGTAAATGAGCTTCCAAAGAGCTGACAGCCCAAAGTAGCTGTTCCCTCCTCAAAGGGAAGCCTAACTGAAGAGTGAACCGGGATGAAGTGCTGGGGCTGCTCTCTGCCATTCAGAGTTAATTTAAATCATTTACATGAACCCATGTGGTGTCAACACCGGGTTAAATGAGATTGCTTTTAAAATAGGGGTATACATATTTTATAGGCAAGAAGGCCTTTGCATTATCCTGACTTCCATCTCTGGGAGCGAATGGAGTTCTCAGCACTGCCTTCTAGAGGGCAGTGTTGCATCAGCTTTGGGAATGACGATGTTTGCACTCAGGTAGGAGGGCAGCTGGCGGTGTAGAGGTGCCCTCATCCACACACTTCCTCCTTTGCCATACAAAGACACACTGAACTAACACCCACCCTCCCTCCCTCCCTCCCTCTCTCCCTCCCTTCCCAGGGTTACCTTCTTATTTGATGGACTAAGGAAAACAATAAAAACAACCCATATTTTGAAACTGTCAAGTGAAAAATGAATTGGCGACCTGGAGATTGTCTCACCAGCTAACCGCCTTGCT
>NW_006296540.1:746870-747674 GCF_000327345.1 Myotis davidii
GGTGGGGGATGGGGGTGGGCGGGGAATGTGAGTTTTGGCCTGAGGTGGATTCTGGAAATAAAGTGGTCACATTACGAAGCGGGTGGAGGGAAATGACCACCAGGAAAAGCTTCAAATCACCCTGTAACATGATGATGGCATGATGATATGAAGAGATGGAGACTTGTGACTCAGGGAAAAGTTGCTCCTGCTCGTGGCTGGGGAAATCCCTGGTTCTTCCACAAAGGATGATAGCAGAGGCGGGCAGCACCATGGCTCTGTCCCTGCTGTCAGATGCTGAAGACACAGCAAAATGATGAGCTAGCTAACCAACTCATCTGAGTGGAGAGAGACGCCCACCAGGGAGAAATTCACCTTCCAACAGCCACACCACAGACAACACGAAGATATGCCTTTGAAAAGCATGAAGTGGGCACTAGGCTTAGCCCTGAACACAAGGGAAAGAATGACAAATGATCTACCCTGGTGAATATAGTGCTGTGCATAAAACTGCTCTCTGCATGTCTCCATTTATTCAAGCCCCACTTTTCCATTGTTAAATAAAAATGAGCCTTTCCTTTATCTAGTGCAAGCATGTCAAACTTGCAGCCCGCATGCTTCATTTATTTGGCCCGTGTTAGTCTTTGAGTTTGACATGCTTGATCTAGTGGCTTGGCAAGTTTAAGTTTACAGATGATTCTAGAGAGAATATATTTATGGTAAAAAGTCCACAAAAGACATCAACTTAAAGTATAAATGTGTCTCCAGAAAACCAGAGTCAGTAGATTTAGAACAGTTGGGGCAGCACTAGAATAGAACAGAGAC
>NW_006296540.1:748029-749802 GCF_000327345.1 Myotis davidii
CTTGCCAAGTTTAAGTTTACAGATGATTCTAGAGAGAATATATTTATGGTAAAAAGTCCACAAAAGACATCAACTTAAAGTATAAATGTGTCTCCAGAAAACCAGAGTCAGTAGATTTAGAACAGTTGGGGCAGCACTAGAATAGAACAGAGGCCCTCCTCCTCTAGCAAGGGATGCTCTCTCTCTTACATCCCTCTCCCTCCTTCCTGCTATAGCTTCCAAGGGCAGTGTTGGTGAGGCCACAGGCTCTGAACTCTGGGGTACCAGGTTGGAATTGTTGCCTCCCTCTCTTGCTAGCTACTTCCCGTTAGGCAAGTTATTTGGATTTAAGATGATCGCCACACTGCAGTGATGGTTTTTTTTAAATTTTTAATCCTCAGCCAAAGTTGCATGTTTTTTAAAATCGCTTTGGGGGGTGGGAGAGAGAGAGAGAGAGGCCCGGGGGTTCCGAGAGGAGAGAGAGAGAGAGAGAGAGAGAGAGAGAAAAGAAAGAAACATCAGTCAGCTCTTTGTCCCAACTGGGGATCAAACCTATAACCTAGGTATGTGACCTGACCAGGAATCGAACCCACAACCTTTTGGTGTATGGGACCATGCTCTAACCAACTGAGCCACCCGGCCAGGGCTGCAGTGATGGCTTTTTATGTTTATCTGATACCTCTGTTTTCTTACCAAATCTCTTTGTCTTGAACCTTTGCCTTCTGGATTCTGTCTTGGTAACTCACCAAAATGCTCTTGAGATCATTAAGATCTTCTAAATGTTGAGTGCAATTCAGATTTTAGCCTGTGTCCTCCTTGACAGTTTTACAGTACTCAGCCCTGCAGACCTTATTGATATCGTTGGCTTCTGCATGGCTGCCCCTTCCTTTTTTCTGTGCTCTCTTTGTTGAGACACGCTTGTCTCCCTTCCTGGCCTTTCCCCTCTATCCATCTCCTATATGGTGGCATCTCCACGGTTCTTTTGCAGGCCCAGCTCAACCATCCCCTCTGCTCCTGCTCCCCCAGAGAGCTCACCCGCCTAGAGGTTCAACCCTCCTGCATGCAGGTGTCCACCTCCAGCCTCACCTATCTCCTGAACAACAGATCCAGACACCCCTCGTGTGTCCTTTCCCCTGGTCCAGATGCGCACTGCTCCCTTGTGTGTCCTTTCCCCTGGTCCAGATGCTCTCCAATAGGTTCCTACCAAAGTCTTACGCATGCTCAACACCAGTAGGCATGCCCCTTTCCTCCAAGGAGGACTCCTCAGATGCATATGCTCTCTAACTTCATTTGAAACCGTCTTTTCTCCCTACCTTCTACCCCAACACACATCATAGTACACCCAGGGTGTCCCTGCTATTCACATAGAAAGCTATTTGGCCTGATGAAAAGTTACAGGTTACCATAGAGCTTGTCTTAGTTTCATCCTGACTGATGTTAGGGCAGGGGAAATCATCACCAGCCCTCACCCAGATGTTCACAAACACCATCTCTACTTTCTTCTTTCATTGGTCCTATTTAGTCTCTTCTCCAAGGAATAGAGCCATCTTCTAAAAATATCAATTAGATTATGGCACTCAGCTGCTTCAAAACCCGCACTAGGCTTGCTGTTAAAATGCACCCACGCCCTCCGGTGGTCACCAAGTTCCGACTACATTGATCTCCTCCATGTTCTTCAACATGCCCAGGGCTTTCCCTCCCCGAGGCCTTTGAACCTGTGGCCCTTCCCTTTGCCTAGAATACTGCTGCCGCCTGAGGCCGAAGGGGTGGGAAACACCACCGTCTGGCCCAGGC
>NW_006296540.1:749863-753905 GCF_000327345.1 Myotis davidii
GGACCCTGCATTCCAGTCAGATAGAACGACCTGCTTTCCTTCTGATCATGTGGAATGTCCTCCTTTCTCCAGATCTATGATCCACCAGGATCCAACTCAAAGGCCTCTGCTCTTCTCAAGTCCTCACTCTGTAAGACCGGAAACACTCTCTTCCTCTGACCCTCCCGAGCGCACTCTGTGGGTATCACTCCTGTAGCTACACTGCTTGCTTTCCTGCCAGTGGTGAGCTTCTGTGAGAAGAGCCTGGGCATTAGGGTTTGGCAGCCCTGCACTGCAGTCCCTCTCATTAGCTTTTAGACTCTCACTAGCCTTGTGACCACGGGCACCTTACGATGCTCTCTGAGCCTCATTTTCCCCATCTGTAAATGGGGATAAGAACTAGACCAGTTTTTGAGGGTTGCTCTGTGAACACAATATCAGAACATGTCATCACGAGTGCGTGTCTCTGCGGGTTCTCTCTCCCTCCCAAACGCCCTTCTCAAGTGCCCACGCACCTGTGGCTTCTCGTGACTGCCAGTGGAATAGATAATAGATATTAGATATTAAATAACAGATAATAGATAATAGATATCAGATATTAGATATTAGGTAATAGATATTAGATAATAGATAATGATGCATAACTTCCTACTCACTCTCAGTCCCCGCATCCCAGCCATTCTTCCGGATGGAATCGCAGTCCGAGCGGCAGGGTGACACAGCGGGCAGGTTGGGGGCCACGCTGCACACGACCACACCCCGCCTGGCCGTCAGGATGCGCGGTGACTCGGGGTGGAAGGTGGTCATCTCCTGGTGCTCGCCCCCCAGCCCATCCACGATCTTGTCCAGGTTGCTCCTGGAGTCGCTCTGGAAGCAGGGGGTGTAGGCCATGGGGCGCACGGGCACCTGCGGGGGCCCCACCTCCTGGTAGAGGTTGCGGCCGTCCCCTCCGCCCCGCAGGTTCCGGAAGGGAACCCCGTTGCTCTTGTGGAGCAGCGCGGCCGTGGCGGGGTCCTGCACCAGCGTGATGTTGTTGCGGGAGTAGTGCTTGCGGAAGACCTTCTTGCGGAAGACGATGAACAGGACCACCAGGATGAAGATGACGAAGAGGACCACGGCGATGCCGATGAGCTCCTCCTTGCCCACGTAGGCGTGGCCGGCCTGGATGTTGGGCACCACCACGGGGCGCAGCCCGCAGTGCGGGCCCGCGAAGCCCGGGGTGCAGTTGCACAGGAAGGTGCCGAACACGTTGACGCAGGAGCCGCCGTTCTTGCACTCCTCCCGCTCGCACTCGTTGATGTCCTCTTCACACCTGCGGGGCCAAACACACACAAGCCCCCTCTCCAGCCGCGGACCTGACCACGCACGCTCCGGCCCTGGAGCTCCATTGCAAGCTGATGTCTTGAAAGGAAAAGAAAGCACCACGAAAAGGGTGTGATGGTGTGTGCGGGAGGTGGCCTGCATCATCAGCATGCATTACGGTATTTCTCTCCCCAGTTTCTCCCAGGTAGTCTGACCCTACCCTGGTCGGGGCAAAATAAATGCTGTTTTGGGAGAGAAGGAGCAAAAAGAGAAAGAAAGAATGCTGTGGACGAGGTACTGGTTTCCAAATTCTTGGGGCCAGACACATTTCAGAATTTAAAATTTTGCAATTTTAGAAATGACATATAGTACATACCATTTATATATAGTATGTAACATACCCACCCCACCCAAGAAACAGGCATAGGAGCCAAAATCAAACACACTAGTGTTTCCACAATAAAACATATAGATATTTACACTGAATGAAAGAAATAAAGACCAGAAATAGTTGTATAGTAGCTTTGGCTGTTTGGAGCACCAAAGTAGTTTGCCACTAATTTATCCACAATCCTGTCAGTTCTCTGAGCTTTGGGTTTTGTAGAATTGCAGATAAAGACCTGTGAAACTCTACATACCCTATATGGAGTTTCCTGAGAGGAGGAAGTCTTTAGTTCTGACAATTTCCTGTAATGGTTACAGTCATTTTTGGCCTTTGTGCAACTGGGGTAATGGGGTGTGATAGGTTAATAGGTGGGTAGGTGCATGAAGAGCTACATGTCTACATGTCTTCAGATTTTAGGCCTATGTTAAAAGCTAATGCTAAGTACAGCCCCAGCTGGGCAGCTCAGTTAGTTGGAGCATCACCCCTTACACCAAAATGTCTGCAGGTTTGATTCCTCATCAGGGCACATGCCTGGGTTGTTGGTTCCATACAGAGTTGGGGCAACTGATCGATGTTTCTCTCTCTCTCTCCTCTCTCTCTCTCTCTCTCTCTCTTTCAAATCCTTAAAAACAAACAAACAAAACATATCTTTGGGGGAGGATTTAAAAAAAAGGTAATGCTAATGCAGATGACTAGGAAAAAATGACTAAAACATTCTAGTGAAATATAATTAAATTACTTTTATTCTCTTTAAAACAAGCCAAGACTTGCTTTGAGTATAATTATAAGGCAGACATTTAACTCTTAATATTTCTTAGTTTAAAGTTATTTGAGAACACAGAGCCATTTTCCTTCCCTTTTCTGTAATTCAGCAATTGTTCCACTATATGCATTTAAAAGGCCCCATCACCTGTATTTTTGGTAATCCACTTCTTAAAATGTAGTCAAATGTCCCCAATTTGAACAGATTGAAGTCAAGTCAGTTGGAAATTAGTCAGAATCACTGAGTATTAAAAAAAAATAAATGTAGCTTTATTACTTTAAATTGCATCCAAAGACTCAAAGTCAGTTAAGTATTTCCTGGTAAAGTCCTCGGGAGATGTGCTTTAATGAATACATAAGACTGATCTGTAATTAGTCTATCACTTGCTTGAGATTACATGTATAGACTTTTAAAGCCATCAAGGATGGATGAAGGTGGCATTTTAGTAAAAATTTAAAATATTTCCTTTTCATCCAACTAACACTTTAATTTCCCTATTTCTTGGGAGTGGGAGAGAGAAGATTTGCAAAGGAAAGGTAGGATTTAGTTTCTCAGAATGATCATAAAATGCTAAGGAGTAGAGTCCTGGTAATAATTTCTGGGGAAATGGATAGTATGTCTGCCTTAGAATTATACTGGAAGCATTAGGGGTCAGTGATGACCTTCTTTAAAAGAATTGTTTTCTTGGTTATAGGACACATAGTAATTATATAAAAATTTGAAAACATAGAGAAGTATAAAGTAAAATATATAAATTACCCATAACCACATTACCCAGAGATAATCCCTGTTAACATTAGTCACTCGTAAGCACTCTTTATATAATAAAGACTAGAGGCCTGGTGCACAAAATTTGTGCATGGGGGTGGGGTGCTTAGCCTGGCCTGCACCCTCTTGCAATCCAGGATCCCTCTTACAATCTGGGACCGCTTGCTCCTAACCACTCGCTCCTAACCACTCGCTTTTAACTGCTCGCCTACCTGTCTGCCTGATAGCCCATAGCCACTCGCCTGCCTACCTGATTACACCTAACCACTCAGCTGCCTACCTGATCACCCCTAACTGATTGTCTGCCTGCCTGATTGCCCCTAACCACTCACCTGCCTGCCTGATTGCCCCTAACCCCTCTGCCTGCCTGCCTGATCACCCCTAACCACTCGCCTGCCTACCTGATCACCCCTAAGCACTTGGCTGCCTACCTGATCACCCCTGATTGCCTGCCTGCCTGATTGCCCCTAACCACTCTGCCTGACTGATCACCCCTAACTGCTAGCCTGCCTGCCTGATCAACCCTAACTGCCTCTGCCTCGGGCCCTCACCACTGTGGCTTTGTCTGGAAGGTTGTTCGGCTGTCTAGTCTAATTAGCATATTACACTTTTATTATTATAGATATTAACCCTTTGCCTGGCCTATCACTGGTAAATATTTCATCCCAGTTAGTTGTTTACTGTTTTGTCTACTTAGCAACAAGAAACAGTATAAAAGACTTGAGCAACCTCACTTACGTGACTCCAGTGAGCCCAGCTTTGCAACTGCAGATGAAAGTATTTCCTATGGGGTCGCAGGAGCCTCCATTCCGGCAAGGGTTTGGGAAGCAGGCTGTGATCTCTGA
>NW_006296540.1:754093-755593 GCF_000327345.1 Myotis davidii
GAGCAGAGACCAGTTGTTCTCAACCTTCTGGACCTTTAAATACAGTTCCTCATGTTGTGACCCAACCATAAAATTATTTTCGTTGCTACTTCATAACTGTAATTTTGCTACTGTTATGAATTGTAATGTAAATATCTGACATGCAGGATGTATTTTCATTGTTACAAATTGAACATAACTAAAGCATAGTGGATTAATCACAAAACAATATGTAATTATATACGTATTTTCCGATGGTCTTAGGTGACCCCTGTGAAAGGGTCGCTCGACCCACAGGTTGAGAACCGCTGTTCTAAGCAATTAACTCCATGTTACTTTTCAGAAATCCGAAGTTGTTTTGTTTCCTCATTTATGTGTGAACTGGTTTCTCTTCATAAAAGCTTGGAGTGTGTTCTCTTGTCCCCAGTTTTCTGAGATTTCACAATGATGTACTTCAGTGTGGGTTTCTTTCAATCAGTACTCAGTTGGCCCTTGCAATTTGGAAACTCTTGTCCTTTAACTTTGGGAAATTTTATTTATCACATTGACAATTTCCTTTCCTTTGTTCTCTCTGTTTTGTCTTTATAGAACTTTTGTGGTTTTCAGCTCAGATCTTTTGGATCTTGCTTGAATTTGGTCTGTCTCTCTTATATTACATCCCTGTGGGTTTTTGCTTTATTTTCTAAAAGTGTTTCTCAACTTTGGAACTTTTGTGAGATTTTCATTTATGTTGTCATTTTCCAAGGGCTCTTTGTTTGCTGAGGTTTTCTTTTCTTTTCTTTTTAACACATTGCACCCTGCTCCTATTTTGTGCTTGACATATTTTCTCTTATATCTCTAAATATATTAATAACGTTTTTATAAAGGTTTCTCCCAGCATAGTTTCCTCCAAGTTGCTTTTCTCTGCTTCTATGTTTTGGTCTTTGTGATGGTAAATTTTATGTGTCAGACTGACTAGGCTATGGAGCCAAGTTGTTGGTCAAACATTATTCCGGACGTTGCTGTGAGGGCATCTGTGGAGGTGATTAACATTTACAATCAGGTGACTTAAAGGCAAGCAGATTGCCCTCCAAATGTGGCTGGGTCTTGTCCATTCAGCTGAAGGCCTTCAGAAGAAAGGATTCTGCCTCGGAGTACAATACAGAAATCTTGCCTGGGTTTCCAGCTTTGAAGATTTCAAATTCAAGACTGCAAAATCAACCCTTACATAAATTTCCAGCCTACTGGCCTGCCCTATAGATTTCTGACTTGCCAGCCCCCACAATCCTATGAGCAGCTTTCTTAAAATCCATCTGTCCATCCGTCCATCCATCCATCCATCCATCCAATTGGTTCTGTTTCTCTGGAGAACCATAATAAAAATTCTCTGTCTTCCAAATTAGAGGAGTTCCTTCCTTGTCTGGTAATCCTGGCTTATCAGCTCACAGTGAAGAGTAGGGAGGTAAAAACTAGAAATCTGAGGGGAAGTCTAAGCACCTGAGTGAGGCTTAAGGATGATACTGTGTCAGTACCTTTGAGGTG
>NW_006296540.1:755659-760335 GCF_000327345.1 Myotis davidii
TCATCTTCACAGAGGGAGGTTCAAAGGCCTGTTTTTAACATGGGATGCTGTGGGGAAGGGGGAGCGGGCTGGTTGGTGGTAGAGGAAGGGTGGTTGTGGGTCTCAGTATCCACTGAGCACCTCATACTTACTTACTCCGTAAACCCTGCAAATAACCATCCTCACGAATGGGAAGGGCTCTTGGGCTAATCTCTGCTCCCCCAGTGGTCAGTGACTGATGTTGGGATTGTGTAGGTTGATCTCTAAAGGTCTAAGATAGTTAAAAATCTTTAGATGGAAACAGCACATGCTCTTATCAATGTTTTCCTGAATCCACACTACAGAGAACTCTCCTGAGCAGGAGGACATTATGATTGCGTGTGAGTGTTCACCGTCCAGAGAGAGAAAGACTCATGTTCACGAGGCAAGAAAGCACTTTACATTCTAACAACGAGGGAACTCCCAGCTTCACTGGCACCAAGAAACACAGAGGCGGAGGCTCAGAGAGACACACTCCTAAATGCAACTCCGATGAAATTCCAGGGAACTAACTTACAAGGAAAGACCATTACTGATGCAAACTGTGTCTGCAGAGGGCCAGCGTGAAGTCTGAGGGCAGGTGCAGTGGGCTGAGATATGCTTGCTTCAAATCATGCTGACGTGGGATTATTCTTTTCCAATTTGCAAAGTTTTCACCTAAATGGACCTGAGGGTTGCTGAAAGCAGTTGGGACTGGGGAAAATGCTTCTTTGTGTCACCTGGCGACTCCTTTACACCACAGCAATCACTGACTGCTACAAATCAGGGCTTTTATTTTTAGAGAGCTGGCTTACCAGCACTCCTTGGCTAGGATAGCGTGCCATTTAGAGGTAGAGTAACGTGTGAGGGTGAACTAGATTCCTTTTTTAGACTAACAGGAGGGGTGGGACAGCGGCAGTACAGGATCCTGGAAAGCACATCGCTGGTGAGGAAGAGGGGAAGTCACAAAGGGGCAATCTAAGGCAAGGGGGTCAGCTCAGGTACCACTCCTCCCTCTCCAGCTCCTTTTTGGCACCATTCTGGCAATTGCTCAAATAAAATATAGCAGAAGTAGTAGGTAGCAAGGGAAAGACTATCTGGATAACAGGGACACTTGAATCACTATCATGGAAACTGGATTCTAACAAGGGTCGTGGGTTTGATTTCTTTGATTTGATGTCTCTGAGCCCTGGAAAATCAGACTTTAAAACGAGGCCCTACCTCTAGTGCACTATTTTACGCCCACACATTTCTTTCTGCATTTTGTCAGTTTCATGATCTTTTGTGGGCTCTCCAGTGCTACCTGATGCAGCAGCCAGCCTGGCTGGTTAACCCATTCACTGCCTGAGTGCCTAAGCAATAGGCCCTGATGTGTTGGGGCCAGCTCAGGCAGGGCATGAGAACTGACTGTTAACATTTGGGGAATTTGGCAGGCCCGTTACTAAACAACAGGTAACCTGGCATCAGCCGAGGTGGGAGTATGTACACCACTGAAATCAGTAAATGCTACAAATCAGGGCTTTTATTTTTAGAGAGCTGGCTTACTAGCACACCCCTGGAGTAGGGACTATGGCAGGCCCTGGGAAGACAAAGACAGGAAAATTACAGACAGCATGAGCACTAAGATAGCTCCAAAACTGCCCTGAGAGCAGGCACAGGGCGCAATGGGAGCACAGAGTGGGGACCTTGGGCCTGCGCTGGGAAAAACATGCATGACTGGGGAGCTCTGTTCTGCATCTGAGAGAACTTGCTGTCCATTTTGAAGATGATGATGATGATGACGGTAGCTAACACTTACATGACACTTACTATGTGCTAAACAATTCTAAGCACTTTACATATATTTACTCATTTAATTCTCCAAAAATGCCTATGATAAAGGGACTATTATTATCCCCATTTTATAGAGGAGGAAACTGGGGTACGAGAAGTTGATGACTTATTCACAGCCATGGCCCCAGAGTGGATTTGAACAGGAGCAGTCTGCCATCAGAGGCCTGAACTGTTCAGTATGATCTTGAACTGTATTTCCATACATCACACTTCATTACACCCTCTACCTGGATTTCTCTGTTTAGCTAACAGGAAACTGTCGGATCTGCTCTCATGATCTCATACCCCTGGGACAAAGGAGAGACCCTTTGGAAGAAATCTCGATTTTTAGAACTTTAAATTTGGAGGCGTTCTTATGTTAACACAATGAGAGGGAAAAGCAATTAGATTTCTTAAAAAGTGGTCAGATTTTTTTTTTTTTAATGAAAGAAGAGTGATCTATTATTTGGCTTTATGAGAGAGGCTTGTTGATCAAAATTAACTTGTTCTCACAAAGTGTTATTTATGGTCTCATAATCCAAGCCTGGGCACTATACTAATAACTTTTATAATATCAGTAAGTCTGCTATAATGATACCAAGTGATCTAATGCTTTAGTGCTTTTAAGTCACTTTCAGTCATTCTATGGAGGATAATAATAATCCGAAGAAGGAAAAATAAGAGACCCATTAACATCCCAACTCCATGGGGTGTTAGACAGGCTAGTGGCTTGTTCAAGGACATACAGCTAGTAAGTGATTGAACTTGAATCCAGGCTTTCAGATTCTCTAATCTTTCTACCAGACTGTATCGGCATTGGGACTTGTCAGTGAGCCAGAGCTCATTACTTGCTAGGAATAAGAAGGAGGGACTGGAGTTACTCCCCACAGCTCTCCAGGGAGCTGAGGAGCCACACTGAGATGAACAGTATCAGACACCCTTTCTGGGAGCCAAATAATCATTAAATAATAAAGATAAAAATGGCATAATAAAGTTTCTCCTCTTCCCAAGTGTTACCATATGTTATTATAAAACACAAATAAAAGGAACAGAATTTCAAGAGATATCCAGGCATTATTTGATCACACATTATTTTCATTTTTGTAAATGTAAAAGAAAAATAAAATTCAGTGGATGATCTCAAAATCTTATTAAAAAGAGCAGATTTTTCCCCCCCTCTGGGTTGGGGGAGAATGTCAAATAAGGAAATCATTAGCAAGAACAACAGCTTATTAGGTGCTAGGAAAAATGCTAAGAACTTCCTACGCATTATTCTCATTAATTCTTAATAACAACCTTATGGTATAAATACTATTATGATAGTTATTTTACAAATGAAGGGACTGTGGCGTAAATAAGTTGGCTTTCCCAAAGTTACACAGTCAATTCAGTGGCAGGTGCTTCTTTATACCAGTTCCCAGATTTAAAAAAAAAGAGAATCGGCCTCCCAAATATTGAGATACATGTTAAAAAACAAAACCTAACAAATAAAAAAAATGCCTCAAAACAAAGTCATAGCTTCTCTCCTCTCAAATCTGGCAGGAAGAGAAGTGTATTTCATCGCCTTTCCTCAAAGCTGTGCTCTTGTTTACAATCCTTCTAGTTACAGTGGAGGCAGATGGTTTTGAAATCTGCATCCGGACGAATGTAAAATGCTCCCTCCTTTCCCCGCTCAAAGAAGAACATGGAAAAACCTATTAAGTGCAAAAAATAGAGGTGGTTTGAGCAATTATAGAGTGCATTTGGGCTGTGTAGGCAAATAATCAAGATAATGCCTATCTTACTTCTGTGACCTCTTAGTCGTTTTCCAACCTGATTCATTCAGGTAATGGCCTCACCCCTCGGCCCTGCTCGCCAGCTTAGGTGAACATCATTCTGATCGGGGGTTGGCTGCCTTGATAAGGAAACATCTGCCTGCCGCACAAAGGGAGAAATAATGACAAATGTGCAGCGAGCACTTGGGATCTGGAGCCGGCATCAACCACTATGCTCGCTGAATTATGGGTTTCATTTAGAAACTCTGAGGACTTACATGGTTTGGGGAGGCAGCTGTGATTTGGGGGTGAGGCCCCGGATGTAAGTATATATTCTGTCTGTCACCCAGGAGCCAGGCATGATCATGGCTGAGCTGCCTGACCTCTAGGAACCCCTCTACTTTTATCTTATAATTGAGCCTCACCAATACCCATTTCTCAGAGGAAAATAAGGTTTCTGGATTCGCCAACCACAACAGAGCAGCCACACGTGAGATGCTTTATTGTTGTGACTATTATAATGACTATGGATTCTGAAGTTTCTCTGTTGCTCATAAACCAAACAGTTGAAAGCGATGGGAGTTTTTTCCTCTTTAGACTGGACATTGGAAAATGTTGAAATTTCTAGTCTGTGTGAATCTCAGTGTGAAAAAACTAGAGGATGATAAACCTAAGTGGGGTCAGCACAGCTGCTGATCATAGCTTCTGTCATTACGTCACCATTTCAATGTGTAGGCATAAGAACATTTCTCTCTCACCAACCAAGGACAGACAATACCTAAGACCTTGTAAAAGAAAAACCTTTGAAGGCTGGCCTGTAACTTCCCCTAGGAAAACTGGCTCACATTTCATATCTTGTATATTGGGTTGAGCCTCTTTGAGGATCTGGAAACTTTAATGTGTGAACAACACTAAGCACACAGTAAATCCTCACCTGCTAGCATGTTCTCTTGTGTCCACATATAAGCTGACTGCTTTAGGGTTTTGAGTTTCTCTATTAGTATCAATATGATGTTATTTATGCTGCTACCATGAGGTTTTTCAAAAGTATGAAGGAAAAGTTTAACTCTAAACGCCACTCAAAAAAAAATAATTTTCCCCATAAACTACAAA
>NW_006296540.1:760468-789681 GCF_000327345.1 Myotis davidii
CATTCCTTCTAGTTACAGTGGAGGCAGATGGTTTTGAAATCTGCATCCGGACGAATGTAAAATGCTCCCTCCTTTCCCCGCTCAAAGAAGAACATGGAAAAACCTATTAAGTGCAAAAAATAGAGGTGGTTTGAGCAATTATAGAGTGCATTTGGGCTGTGTAGGCAAATAATCAAGATAATGCCTATCTTACTTCTGTGACCTCTTAGTCGTTTTCCAACCTGATTCATTCAGGTAATGGCCTCACCCCTCGGCCCTGCTCGCCAGCTTAGGTGAACATCATTCTGATCGGGGGTTGGCTGCCTTGATAAGGAAACATCTGCCTGCCGCACAAAGGGAGAAATAATGACAAATGTGCAGCGAGCACTTGGGATCTGGAGCCGGCATCAACCACTATGCTCGCTGAATTATGGGTTTCATTTAGAAACTCTGAGGACTTACATGGTTTGGGGAGGCAGCTGTGATTTGGGGGTGAGGCCCCGGATGTAAGTATATATTCTGTCTGTCACCCAGGAGCCAGGCATGATCATGGCTGAGCTGCCTGACCTCTAGGAACCCCTCTACTTTTATCTTATAATTGAGCCTCACCAATACCCATTTCTCAGAGGAAAATAAGGTTTCTGGATTCGCCAACCACAACAGAGCAGCCACACGTGAGATGCTTTATTGTTGTGACTATTATAATGACTATGGATTCTGAAGTTTCTCTGCTGCTCATAAACCAAACAGTTGAAAGCGATGGGAGTTTTTTCCTCTTTAGACTGGACATTGGAAAATGTTGAAATTTCTAGTCTGTGTGAATCTCAGTGTGAAAAAACTAGAGGATGCTAAACCTAAGTGGGGCCAGCACAGCTGCTGATCATAGCTTCTGTCGTTACGTCACCGTTTCAATGGGTAAGCATATGAACATTTCTCTCTCACCAACCAAGGACACACAATACCTAAGACCTTGTAAAAGAAAAACCTTTGAAGGCTAGACTCTTCTATAACAAAGTCTTATCTTAATAAGGTCCTCTGGTGATGCAGCTGCACCTGAGTTTGAGAACCACAATGTGTAATATGTACAAACAAAAGAGAACAAGTTTCGGGGCAGTTAAGAGACAGAGAGAGAAATCAGTATATACCGAGTCACATTCCTGCACACACAGAGTTTACTGAGATTGCCAGGTACCAGGGCTCCTCAAACTCAGATGTGCATGGTACCCTGGAGCCTTGTTAAAAACAGAGATTCTGGCATCCCTACCTGTGCAGATTCTGAGATTCCGGCTTGTATGTTTGAGTCTCCCTTACCCCACGGACTTTGCACTGAGAAATTATTCTTGGTGGGAAGTTCAGAAATTTGCAAGTACAATTCAGTGACCTAGCAGAAGGTTCCTCTGACCGGGGCAGCAAATGATGGAGGCAAGTAAACAGATGTTCCTTTTCCCTTAACAATCAAGAGGCTCTTCTATAACACAGTCTTGTCTTAATAAGGTCCTCTGGTGATGCAGCTGCATCTCAGAGTTTGAGAACCACGATGTGTAATATGTACAAACAAACTAGGTTTCGGGGCAGTTAAGAGACAGAGAGAGAAATCAGTATATCACCTAGGGATCTTGTTAAAATTCATATTTTAATTCAGTAGGTTTGCGGGGGGGACCTGAGATGCTGCACCTCTATACCCAGTGATGTCGATGCTGCTGGTCCCTGGAACACACTTTGAGTGACGGGACAAGAGCACAGGCTGGGTGGTTCCACAAACTTTATTAGCTGTGTGATGCTGGGATAGTTACTGAACCTCTCTGGCTTGTTTCATTATCTGTAAAATGCAGGTAGGGGGAGAAAAATAGCACGGATCCCAGAATCTTGTTGCGAGAATGATGTCACAGTGTATGAGCACTTGCAAGGTAAGCCTCTAGCACAGTGCCAAGCACATAGTGAGAGTTTAACAAACGGTAGCTCTTAGCATTTAAAATTTACCAGCTTTTCATTTTAAGATTTAGACTTCCAGTCTCATGCAAAGCTGCCTGGATGACTAGTTTGTTTGGCCTCGAGTAGCCTCCACTAGATTTTCCGGTAGTGGGCTTAAGCTGATCAGGAGAAGGCACGGAGGACTGAGGACTCCTGATTCAGACTGTGGTGCTCGCTGGGCCGCTCCCTACCCACTGGGTCTGGAAATGCAGGGGTCAGAGTGGGACCAGACCATTTCTTCTCCACAATGGTTGCTATTTCCAGTTCACGTTATGAAATATATATAATTTGAAGGCTTTACCAAAAGAGAGCCTTCCCTCTGTGGTTGCTCTACAGCCTCATATTTACACTCTTATTACAAGTCCCTGTTCTGGCCTCTGAGTCCCCGGGGACCCCACGGCTTGCTCCTGGGACATCCAGAGTCACAACACTGGTCAAAACCGCTGACCATGGCATTCCGAGCTAGCAGGCGTGGCTTCCGTGCCCTTCATGCCAGAGTCTGATTGTGCTTGGAGGTGGTTACACCAGAATCCTTTTCCTCTGACAGAAGGTGCTTCTTGCTGGGGATTGCCTGCTGTGAGAACTCTGAGTGTTCTGCAGTAATGTGCTCGATGGCCACAGTGTGAGAGTGGGCCATCAGGAGGGCCAATGAGCAACAGTATTCCAGCATTCTCCAGTGGTCGAGAGAATGATTATGCTAAATACATGTCCTGCAACGTTAGAGTATCACATGGTAACACAGGGTTCCCAAAACAGTGAGATGTTCAAACAGTTAACTTGTGCTATCAACATTCTCCTGTGCATGAAGCCACATTTTAATGACTTCTCTCTACTCTCTCTAGTCCCAATTTCCCCTTTGAATACCACACGCATTCTAGCCTTTGATCTGGGGAAGCAAGACTCTCTCCCTGCCATTAAACACCCCTGGCAGCCAGAAGGAATCCTCCAAGGCATTTGTCCTTTGTAAACTATCATAACTAAGATGCTTTCCTGGCAGCCAGAAGGAATCCTCCAAGGCATGAATATTCTTTCATGAACGACCCAGTCTTATTGTCCTTTGTAAACTATCATAACTAAGATGCTTTTTATTTTAAATAACCTTATAATTAGCTACATAGTTTCACAGAGCTGAGTTAAAAGCCGGATTGTTGGTTCTTTCTGTTCTTGTCCCTGCCCCCTACTATTTGGCACCAATGGAGGGAATGTGCAGATAGGATACCAGGGCCTGGCAAAAATTACTCCAATATGAACAGATAATGGGGGGCAAGGAAATGGAGTCTCTCTCCTCCTTCCTTAGAAGCTGAGGCCTTTTCCCTAAAGCCAGGAAGCCGGTAGGTGCCGCCTCACACATCAGAAGAGGAATCTTGCGCCTTTGATTCCACAGGAAGCAACAGAAGCCCTCTTCTTGGATTTCCTGGTGAGTGTCAGGAGTTTGCTCTCCCTGGGCTCAGTACTGCTGTGCCTACGAGCCCCAGGTTGCCCCACCTGGACCATGCTCTGGGGGCTGCTGAAATCAGAACCAGAGGGCCCCCTCCATTCAACAGAGGAGTAGGATTGGGAGAAGTAGGTTGTGAAGATGGATGTGAGGAAAGATACTTTCTTTGCTTTAGGAAAACATAAGCCCCCAGGCCCGAAGGAGAGACTTGAGCAGGTTAGAGGCTCTCTCACTTTGGAAGAAGGAGCACCTGTTGTGGAATCCCAGCCCCGATCATTGGTGGGAGTGGAGAGCAGGGGGACAAAGAGGAGCATGAGAGAGCAAGTAGGCAAGGTTGACCTTGACCACAGTGGGCAAGGTTGGGTCCCTGGAAAGCAAGTTCTTTGGGCCATGTGAAAAGTATCTGACAGGCGGGTCCTCAGTGCTGGAATCTGGTTAAACCAAAAGGGGATTAAAAAAAATTACATGGAAATCGCTGTTTCTGGTGTGGGTTACAGTCATTTCACAAACATACCTGCACTGAATACTTAGCTCAAGGATTTCATGGCAATTGAAAAAAAATGAAAACGCACCCTGAAGAGCAAGATTCCATAGGCTTTTTCCTTAATACAGTGATTATTATTATTTTTAAAGCTAACCCATCGTGGAAGCCCATAGCTCTGCCAGAAGAAACCATGTCCTGCCATCGTTAAAAAGTATGTTACAATTTGTGGCTGTGTACCTAGCATTTGACATGGAGTGGTGTTCTATTTCAACCCAATTTAATTATATGCTCCTTTTATATATCCTAGATGGCTCACACTCGCAGAATTGTTTTGCCTGGTGAAAAACTGGCCATGACTTGTCATAATGGGCTGGTTTATAGAACCACTGAAGTATAGTTACTGCCCATCATTCGGGAATTATGGCACCATAACAACCCTTTATTTACATATACTGCTGAGATAGTAAAAACAGCAAATAGATTTCTTAAATCGAGCCTGCAGAAATTCCCCCCAGGGCACTCGGCCCTCATTGTGGCAGTAACATATGCAAGTCTAAATACCGCTGGTGTCTGTATTTCGGCCGTGCATCATCCCGCGGACAGTTTATACCATTCTAATAATAAAATGGACTCTAAATTTGGAGCTGGGCTTCACGAACATTAGATGGTAATGTGCACAGCAGAATCTCTAAGTGATTTGTGGGGAAGGTTTAAATTTGCTAATCACAATGCGCCGGGAGAGTCCGAAAAAGGGGCTGCTGTGGGATCAGTGGCTGAGCCACAGGGAGGTGCAAAGGCTCCAACTCCGAGAGGGCCTGGCCCGGTTTGCATGAACGCACACTGCTTCTGGGTAATGTCAGCGGTTCTTGTATCTGCAGACTCCCAACTGCCATAACCTTGGCATTTCCCTCAAACAACAGAAACCCTCTGTAAGTCCTGCCACCCTCTTGCTTGGGAAGAGGGGCACCCTGTTTGCTCTTTCTTTATAATCTTCATGATGTATCTTTGGGAGGAAAATTATTGGGGGAAAGCACGAAACCCTCACTGACTGTCAGGAGATTTCAGGTCAATTGCCCTCTCCTTATTCTGGGCTTTTCACTCCTTTATAGAGTTGTCACTAGACTCATCTTTGATACGCACATTCTAAAGCAGGGGTCCTCACACTTTTTAAACAGGGGGCCAGTTCACTGTCCCTCAGACCGTTGGAGGGCTGGACTATAGTTTTAAAAAAAACTATGAACAAATTCCTATGCACACTGCACATATCTTATTTTGAAGTAAAAATAACAAAATGGGAACAAATACAATATTTGTATTTGCATGTGGCCCGCGGGCCGTAGTTTGAGGACCCCTGTTCTAAAGCATGCTCCAAAATATCTCCGCAATATTTCTATTCCTGGGTAGTGGGTTCACCCCCAGCCCCACCCCTTTAGCTTCCAGTGAAGTGATACGTCTACGTGAGAAAGGATTGTCTACCTGCTGCCATATGGTCTTCGTCACTCAGACTGCTACCAGTTATTCTGCAGAGACATGCAGGAGACTCAAGAGGGCAACAACTTAAAAAGGGGGTCGGACTCCTCCAAGCAGCTGGGGCCTGGGGGAGTGTGGGGCGGGCCAGGGCTGTGATAGCATCTCTGGATTCCTGTGGTCAGGGTCCTGCACCGCCTATGGGATGTTGCACATGGACTGGCCAAACTGGACACTCCTGTAGTTGCCAACCACTCAGTCCTCCCAAGGGCGTTAGGAAGCTTTGCTAGCACCTTGGATGAATACCGTCTCTGGGCAAGCACTTGGGATGGCTATGCACGTGAGAGCGAGGCCCCCTGCAAGTCTATCGCCCCCACCCCTCTATCCACCGCTGCCCCCGCAGGGTGCCCAGGGCGCACCCAGCACACTCACCTCCGGAGGGCAGGCCGGCGCAGCTGCCCCCGTGCTGGCAGGGGCTGCGCTCACAGGCGTCAGGGTAGAGCACGCAGCCCAGCTTCAGCTCGGTCAGGCCCACCACCTCCGCGAAGCTGCTGCGCTTGTTCTGCAGGGGCAGCTCGTTGTTGTTGAGCACCACCGAGTCCAGGCAGCCCTGGAAGCCGCTCAGCACCTGCGTGACCCGCGTGTCGGTCAGGCTGCGGACGTTCTCCGCCTGCACCAGGGCCCCGAAGTAGATGGTACTCTCGGCGCTCAGCGTCTGGAAGTAGAGGGGCGCCCTGCGCCGCTCCACGTAGCTGTCGTCCAGGGACAGGCTGGTGAAATTGCGGTTGAGCTCCAGGAAGACCGAGTGCCAGCTCCCATCGTTGACCGCGCGGCCCGAGATGCCCAAGAGTCCGGGGCCACTGCCGCAGTCCAGCTGGAACCACAGCTTGCCGTCCATGATCTGCGCGGGGGACGACACCAAAGCGCGTTTTAATATGCATCAGGCAATACATTCTGTACACCCTGTCCTCCAACGGGGAAGGGGAAGGGAAGGAACATAGACCTTCCAGGTCACTAAGAGCTAAGGAGATATGAATGGCACGTGAATTCACAGAAACAGACAGAGCCAGTCTTTCCGAAAGGTTTGACTCATGATAGACCCGTGAGGGATTATCACAGCATCACTCATTCTCACAATAGATTACATCTCTGTGCTCCAGTATGTTCCACTCGCTCATTCTTGGGGACTCTCATTTCCATGGACTCTCATTTCCATGGCTCCCTGGATTCCCTGGCACCTCTTTTTTTTGGCATAAATTTCATAGGCTCATGCCACACAAGCATATACATTATGTATAGAAGGTGGGAGGCTCTGTGAACCGGCAGAGCCCTGGTTAGTTAGGAATGCTATGTATAGAAGGTGTGAACCGGCAGAGCCCTGGTTAGTTAGGAATGAGGATCTAATTGGGGCTTTGTCCCGTATCACCCAGGTCACCTGGAGAGAGCCACCTGGTTGAACCCTTATCTGTAGAGCAGAGATATCTGCGGTGGCTTATTTTACCAGAAGACTAGGTCCCTGCAGAATGTTTAGCCACATCATGCACAGTTAGTACATACACACTCTGCTCTGCAATGCAAATGTATGGACGTAAAAAAGACTGCAGACAAATATTTCTTTTCTTTTCAGAGAGCTTGCGTGAGTAGTCTATGCTGTTGTCTCTGTTACTTTTTCAGTTCAACAGAATGGACCGAGTGGATATCGTAAATCATACCAGAATACTTGCTCAGTGACAACTCCTGGGTAAATATCCATATTTTTATTTCAACGTGAGTCATAAAATGATCAAATGTGACTTCGAGGACTACCTTCTGCACAGTCCATCTGCTGTTATGCTCTGTGGCTACAAAGTGGTGTCCCTAGTCTATCAGGGGAAATCTGGTGGTGAGGGTACAATTCATGTAAGGTTCTGTAAAAGGAAGTATTCAATTAATATATTACTTGGTCCGTTCCCCTCCCCAACCCGACCCCCTATCTCTAGGGATAATAACCAACTTACAAATTCACCCAGGAGAACTGATGTGGCTATGATGCACTCATACACTGGAGCTCTGTCACTAAGAATCATAAAAGTATCCCAGACTAACACTGAGCACTGCTAAGGGTACCTTTTTCTTTCCCGTTGAAAAAAAAAAAAAATAACAGCAGCAGCACTACTGAATGAACAGGGAGCCAGAGGCCTACCTCATCCTCAGCTTTTTGAAAAGAAAACACCTTTTCCTTTCCTGTTGAAAAAAAAAATCACAGCAGCAGCACTACTGAATGAACAGGAAGCCAGGGGCCTACCTCATCCTCAGCTTTTTGAAAAGAAAACTCATCGGTATCTTCAGAATTCCAGGAGTCTGGAATTATAAGCCTTGTTTAGATGACAAACTAGAATGCTGATGCCAAAAGCTGCCTTGAAAAGAGTTAATCTTTTGCTATTTCACAACTATATTCCGCCAGGAAGAGAAAAGAATGCTCTCATTCTGGAAAATTATACTCTGATCCTATTTATTTTTCTCTGTCTTCAGAATAGGGTTAACCCAGTTTTAAAGGATCTCTCTTTTAAAAGAACAAAGCTTTCTCAAATCAGAGGGCAAGCTATTTTAATAGAATTTGAGGTGTGCATGAAACTGTGAAAAAATGTTTATAGCAATGATCTGAAATGATGTGCTGGGTGGGGGGAAGGAGGCAATTTCTTCAGTGAAACGCATAATTCAGAGAGTATTGTCCTAATCTTACAAAACATTTAGGCTCTCAGGGTTGTTTCAAATCAGTGATTCGCTTTAACTCAGGTCTTCTGTGGCTTGAGGCTTGGGAGACAACATATCAAGTTGTCTGTAAGAGGTCTTCTTGGAGGAATGTAGAATTTTGAGCAAAGAAGTTTAAATTGTGACACAGAGTCTTACTGCTTTGGATCTTCGGTGTGATAATAAACCTTGCAAGGGGGTTACTACATGTTCTTTGAAAAGGGGACTTTTAACAAACCTATTTTCACGGCTGCCATTACTAGCTATCTGGCACACAGTAAGTGCTCAAAAATACATTTTGAATAAATCAATTATCATCCCAGCCCTCCAAATCTTTTCTCTTTATAAATATTGTAGTGCCCTCAACCTGTGTGCCTCTGTCAGAAGCCAAGATCTACCACTCCCCAGCTTTCACTTTGGGTTTGTCACCGAATCTCTCAGAGCCTTGGTTTTTTCATTGGCGGAAGAGTAGTCACCACAGGTAAGTGTAGATATGTCATTATTATAATATGTTAACTCCCTTCTTAGTGATACTCTGATGCAGACCCTTGGGATACTGGGATCCTGGGTGGGGGGCTTCCTCTCCCAATTTCTAATCTATGTTAGAAAGATCTGGATTCTCCAAGTGGCCAAATAAGCTTTAAAAACCAAAGGAACAAACCAAAGCTTTGTTCTCACCAAAGGAAAGGACCCACCTCTCCTTTCAACCCTGGGTGTGAAGCTAGCCATGTTCGAGAATCACCAACATAAAGCAATGCATCATCTAGAACTTCTCCAAAAGCTAAAGAAAATGTAACTGTTCTAAATGAATAAGCAAGGACTTGTGCTTTTGCTCTAATACTGGACCTAAAAGACTGGCATAGGGGGAACGTTACTTGTATCTGGTAAATCTCTCCTGGTGATCTGATGTGTTTTTATTACAGGTTCAAGGACAGCCACAGAACCTACCCCACCATTTTCATTCTTGTGTTGGCTGCCAGGAAACTCAGAGTTATGGTTTCTGTGCCACTGAAGTAGCAACCCTAGATCTAGATATTGTAGGGATGATGTTCTGCCCTTCCCCACTTCATTGGTTGGCTCTTATTCTTTTGTGTGGGTTTTTCTTAATGGTGTTTCGATTTTATTGCATTTGGGTGTTTATGTTAAGCCTGGAATCTTTTGGAAGGAAACAGCGTGTCCATGTTGAACAGATGAATGCCCCCCTTCACTGCTGCCTGGAGATAGCAATGCTCCCTGCCCATGAGCATTTTCACTTCTTGAGGTCTCCATGCACTTCCTTCACTGTTTGCAAGGGATGCCCTCCACCCCACTGACTGTCTTAAGTGCTTTTAGAGAATGTGCTCTAACTGGGAAAATATAAACAGCCAAAAGTGCAATTTAAACAAAGCATTTCAGCGTAGTCATTGAACCAAAGTGCAAGCCACACACTGTACCTAAGGCCAATAAAATTAAATCTTGCACGAGGTTGGAAATGTTAAGCAAACAGATTCAAATCCCCTAAGTGGATATTCCTGGCGACCGTAGGAGAATATCTGCAATAGTTCAGTACAGCTGTGTCCTGCTTTGGGTTAACCTAACATATGAAAAGCAAAACGTAGAGAACAGACAGAATGGGGGGTGATTATTCACATCACAAAGGGATTAATGGGAGAGAGTCCCTTCAATCGGCAACCATCCCGAGTTTATTAGAATTCCATTTATAGAGATTCAATTTACACAACTTCCAGAAACACACTTGTTCCATGAAATACAATCTGCCTTAGGAGCTAGAGCTGCCTAAAAGGTTTAATTCTTCTTTGCCATCCTCAGGGAGCTGCACATTTTAGATATTTTCCAGTGACGTGTCAAATGACAAGCTCCATTTTAGGGTCAAGCCATCCAGGTCCAAGGTTTTTCCTTCTTCTCAAGTTTAACACAATTTGAGAGAGTTGCTAATAGAAAGTGTTTGCCTCATAAGGATGCTCTGCACCCACCAGCCCTTTTTAAGGAGGAGAGAGGAAGGCCAGTAACACTCAAGCAGTACCACCAGGAGCTGGCACCTCGAAGGGTAGAGCATTTCCCAAGCGATTAAACCAACCTCCACACTCAGGGCTTTTTAGAACGTGATCTATGGGTTGAAGGCAGTATGCTTTGGGGCCAGGAGAGAACAAAGACAGGAGTTAGGTCTTTGAATTTTTCTTCTTCCACCATGTATATCTGATTTGGAGTCACTATTTTCTAAAATTGCACTTCCAGAATGAGATTTTTATTGTTGCTGTTTTGTTAATCCTCACCCAAGGATATTTTTCCCAATGATTTTTTCAGAGAGGCGGGGGAGAGAGCGAGCGAGCGAGAGACATTGATGTGAGAGAGACACATGGATTGGTTGCCTCTTGCACAAGCCCCGACCAGGTGAGCCCCGACCAGGGCTGGGAATTGAACCCATGACCCTTGGGTGTGTGAGCTGATGCTCTAACCAATGAATGCACTGGCCAATGCCAGAGTGAGTCTTTTGATCCCCAGTTAGGGCACATACAAGAATCAACCAATGAGCCCTGGTCAGTGTTTCTAAATGGTTAGAGCATCAACACGCACAACAGGGGATCACGGGTTTGATTCCCAGTCAAGAGCACATACCTGTGTAGCAGGTTTGATCCCCTGCCACAGTCAGGGCACATGTGGGAGGCAACCAATCCATGTATCTCTCTCACATCAGTGTTTCTCTCTGTCTCTGTCTTTCTCTCCCTCTCCCTCCCCTTGGGCGAGGATTAAAAAAAAAGAAGAAGAAGAACCAACCAATGAATGCATAAATAAGTGAAGCAACAAACTGAGTTCTCTCTCTCTCCTTTGCTCTTTCTCTAAAATCAATAAATAAAAAAATTTAAACACAACGCTTTCCTTTGCAGAGCTAAAATTATTCTCTGAGTTGAATGAGTAAGGACAGTGGGAGATTCCCCTCAAAAGTAGCCAATTTTTGAATTCCAACTCCCTGATCACTTACTCTTGGCCACCAATACCTGGCAATAACACCTGGCAAAAGTCTATGTGATAGGGGAAGCCACTGGCATTCAATTCTCATTCAATTCTCTCCCCCTAGGATTAAAGTCTGGGCCACCTAATCAACTTGGACGTCACCTATAAACAATCAAAGGATAGAAGCTAGGAAGGTCCACCATGACTCCAGTTAAACCTAGTGATAGAATCCTAGGGAGGAAACACTGTCAGCCACTTCCGCCTGGCTGGGCACTTCCTGCTGGGCAGACTATATATCTCTTCCAATGGGCTGGTGTAGCAACCTGGTAAGAAACGCATTTGATTAAGCATGTCTTCCACATTCTTATTTCTTCTCCTCACAATACTGGAGGGATTAATCTGTCCTATAGACACCCAGAATGTGTTTTTAAAATTTTATTGATTGATTGATTTTAGAGAGAAAGAGGAAGAGAGAGAGACTTGTTGTTCCACTTATTTATGCCTTCATTGGTTGATTCTTGTATGTGCTCTGACAGGACATTAAAGCCGAAACCTTGACATATTGGGATGATGCTCTAGCCCAGTGAGCCAGGGCTAGAGTGTTTTTTGTGGGTTTTTTTTGATAACATAAGTTATAGTGTCAATACTGAGAACTAGGGGACCATGGAGATTAAGAGACTGGAGTGCAGGTCCAGGGTCCAGGCTTTACCACTTTTATTAGCTGTACAACCTTAGGTAACTTACTTAACTTCTCTGAACCTCTATCTTCTCTATCAAATGGGGATGATCATATATAACAAATTTACTAATTTATATTAATTTTATAATAAAAATCAAATGATTTGTGTAAAGCTTTTAGTGCTATTGCTGTTGTTGTCATGAAGGTACCAGAAGCTCTGAGCTGAACACAAATGCCAGACCTGTTTTAAAGGAAATCTGGCTGCCTTTGGAGGGTTTCTGAGGCTGGAAATTACTTTAAAAATTGGGCTATTTGTGTCAGATAGGACATACAAAATCTTCCACGCCCCACATCTCCAACTTCTCTCTGAGCAAGGACAGAAGTCGTCTCAGAGGTCAGTGGGGATAGAAGGGTACACAGCCAACCTTTTTAAAGGACTAACCCTGCCATGGAATTGATTAGGAGATACATTCTAATGAGCTGTTGAGTGATTACAGCTCCAAGGAGGCCAGCCCTTGAACCCACTCTAGAGAGAGATCCCCTGTCTGCCAACAGCCAGTTTCGAAGCCGAATATACAAAAGGAAACGGGTGTTGGCACACTTCCCAGTTTTGCTGCTGCTCCCTCTGTCCTAAAGTCTGCTTCTGGTCTTCTGAATTTAAAAGACAAAACAAATTCAGCAGCCCCCCAACCCACGAGCCAAAAGACTAACATGAGAACTGACTGCAGGAACAGATAACACATTTTAATTACCTTCAGAATTATGCAGGGATTTGCTCTGGTGTACATGATAATCCCGTTGCTTTGCAGTGTGCGCAGGCGCAGACCCAGCTTAAAGTCCTCCTCTTTGCTCTTCTCAGAAAGCCGGTATTTGATGTAACTGTTTCCAGCAAAACTGAGAGAAGTGTGCCCTGAAAAGATCATAATGAGAAGACACACAGGCTTTTAACTTTCAGAAATGAGCAGGGACACCTGAAATCATCCAACAACTACCAAGCAAGGTGATGAAAGACCACGGGAAGGTAGTGAAGGCATTGAGGAGAAACCATTTTTGATTAAAAACTGGTTCTCCATTTCAGGTCACACTCAAATTTCAAAGTGAAAATAAAATATTAATTAGTCCAGATGCAAAAAATAAAAATCTTAGTTGTCTAATGACAAGGGCAACTTGGTAAATTCTATAACCAGAATTTCATTAGTGTCACTAAATTCCCAATTCCCACTTTCTAAAATTAGCTCTATTACAGGATAACCCATCATGCCCATCCCCATCACTTAGACACTTAAGAACTATCAGTTCCATGGAACTAAGGGAAGACACAAACATTTTCAAAGAATATCCGTATTCTCCACCTATCCTAATGCCAAATAGCCAAATCATGACATTTGCACTAGCGTTAGAAAAAGGTAACGGATAGAAAGGGAGTTCATGTCATATGCAGTCACAATTCTACCTTGAGTATTAATTTCAAGGCTCCCCTTCTAAGAATTTTTAGCCCTATTCACATCGTCCACTTCTGAGTTTACCTTCTTTTTTTTTTTATTGCCTCCAACTTTATGTTTTAACAAGCAAAGTAATGGTTGAAAAGCTGTCTTGCTGGGAGGAAAGGTGCAAAGTGTGGAAATACGCCGAATGGATGATAATTGTGAACAATCAAAAGTGTTCTAGATAGAGAGGAGAAAGGAGATGGGCAGAAAGTGACACCTGAAGTTAGGAGACTTGGCCTTATTGTCACCCCCCTGTGCATCCCCACCTGCTATGTGCATGGCGTGTGTGCTGGTGGGGGGACAGCGTACATATCTTTCAAGTCTAAGCTTTAGATGACTTCAAAAGCAAATACACTGGTGATCCCTTCACTTAACGGGCAGCTCTGTTCTTGAAATCAGTTATGAAAGAGCTTTGGCTTCCATTTCTAAGAACAGTGCTTCTCTTTGCAAAGGCTGAATTTATTTCTGGAGCCCACTGCTTAGCAAAGTGCCTTGCACACAATAGTCATAATCATTTTCTATTATCAGCACAATTACTATTCAATCATTACTCAATCTAGTCCTTGGATTCCAAAATTGGCATCAGTGTACCTGTATGTTAAATATATCCTCTACCAAAGAGAGGGTTTTATTGGTGCCGAAGGTGAACAATACTCTTTTTAGAAGAAAAAAGAGGTAGAGAATACATGAATCAAATGTATTGAGTGAAGATCAGACACAGAAGGCCATTTGGATTGAAATAACATAAATATGGATTTCTTTCTTTCTTTAAGAAACAGAGGTGAGCACCTACAGTTTGGGGAACACGCAGTGAGCTAGACATCTCCAGGGGAGAGGCTTACGTGGTGCTCTAGGCTGGGCTAACCCCATGCAAAGCCAACTGGACTGGCTCAGCTCTACCTTCTGTTGGTCTCCGTTTTGGGGACTATGGGTCTGTGCACCCCTCTGAACACCAAAGGTCACGCCACAGACACTCCAACTCTCCTGCCAACCAATCGCCTTGTATGTTCCATAATTTCACACCCATACCATCCATGCAACATGATTGAAAACACATGCTTTGGTCTCCCCATTACGTCAGGAGTCCACGGTCACTGCACGTGTTCTTCACACAGGCTGCAGCTGCATTGAATGCTGAATGTGTTTGAGGGGGGAGGTCGGCGCTGGTCCATTCTGAAGGACAGTATTGCCGGCAGGCAGAAATGTCTTCTGAAAAGGGCTAGGGCAGTGTCATTTACTCAAGGGCAAGTGCTTCAGGACTGGGAATTTAGACCCTCGTCATGGCAACCCGCTCTGCACCTGAGCACTCTCCGAGCTTCCCCGGTGGACACTGGCAGAGGAACGGTCTCCTGCTGGCTTCGTAACCGACACACTGCATGTCCCCTGGACACGGCTTCTCCACGCAAGGATCATTGGACCCCGGGCACAGTCCTCCTGCGACAAAGGGGGAATATGCATTATCAGCACAAAGGGAATCACTCTACACCCCAGAAGGACAGGAATGGGCAGGAGCTGGACTCCACAGGCTGCCCGAAGCAGGAGCGCCGGGATGGGCTTCATGTGGTGTGGGCGCCCTTCACATGTCCCTGGATCTGCCAAAAGCTCACTCAAGTAGGTTGGGCACAAAGAGTAAATGGGACTCCTCCGCTGAGGCTAAAATATGCTAAGGTTGTGACTAGACCAACTTCAGCTGAAAAGAAATCTTACCACATGGGCTCTGGTGGTCTTTCTTGGAGTGGGTTTCCTGCTTACCTGGGGCCATTTATCTGCATCACTTGAGTTTAGATTTCTTCTATACTCCTCTCCTGTCCTGGAAAACTAGGAGTAGACATAGACTTTTCTAAAGAAAAGTATGACTACATGACTAATGCTAAATTGTAAAAGCACAACTAATGTTATTTCCTAATCCCTCCTGCTGCATGCTATTGTATTGATTAGCTGTAAACGCACCCTACTGGCTCTGGCTCTCAAAGCTAGCAGAATTCTCTCTGGCACAGGAAGGCTTCCCTCCTACTTGTTTGATGTTCACAGCTCAGTGAGATGAAAGGTTAATCCCTCACGGAGGAAATCCTGGAAAGCAGATTAAGTGATTGAGGCAGAACTCAGGGCCCAGGTGAGTCTTTTCAGAACTGCAGCGATGGCAAACACGGGTCCACTGAAGGAAGCGCTCTTTTCAAAGGCCTTGGCTACTTCACATGCAATTAGGCCACTTTCCAGCTCGGGAGAGTTTAAGTGGTAACGGGATTATAAAAAAGGAGACATTCAAAAGAAGCCACAACTAGGTTAGCAGAGGCCGAAAGGAGCGCCTCTGCGAACCTAGAACAGGCTGGGCAACAGCAGGATCTGGTCCTTTATCATACTCCTCTCCATCCAAGCTCTTTCCTCCTCGTTAAGCATATTATTCCATTATACAGTCATTTCTTTGTCTGGAAGAAAGCAAAAAGTTTTTTTTTGTTTTGTTTTTAAATCTTCACCCCCAGATATTTTCCCTTTGATTTTTAGAGAGTCCAAGGGAGGGGGATAGACAGAGAGAGTGAAACAACGATGTGAGACAAACACATTGATTGGTTGCCTCCCGCATACACCCTGACCACGGCTGAAGACCTAGCCTGCAACCCAGGTCTGTGTCCTTGACCGGAACTGAACCCGGGATCCTTCAGTCTGCAGGCTGATGTTCTATCCACTGAGCAAACTGGCTAGTGCAGTGGAAGCAAAAATGTAATGCTAACTACTTATAAACATTTTAAACACTGTAATCCATGAGAGGAGCAAAATAAGTAGCGCCAGCAAACTTAGAATTCATAAATCCTATTTTCCACTGGTTTAGAGCTCAGCTTCGTATCAAAATGATACTCCTTGGCAATGGTCCAGCTTACACAGTGTTAGATGATGAAGGGATTTTTAACTGAAAATTTAGAATGAACCCTAAAAATGACATAAAGTACATCTTCCTATTTTCATTCAAAAAACATCTTTATTCCTGCCACAGATATATCAATATTTATGGAATTTGCAAAAAGCTGTTCAACCACCTTATGATCTGTCTCAAGAGGCTTTTGATAACCAGTTTTTACATAACGTTTGGTGCATTCATTCAACAAATAATTTTTCAGGGCTAACGAGGTGATAGGCCCGGACGTGTAAAGATGAAAGGAAATGATTGTGTCTCTTCCTCTCCTACATAACAACCCACAAACACATGATTACAACACAACCAGGAAACTGCTTTCATAGAGATATGTGAGTGCAATGGAAGTACCAGAGAAGGAAAAGTGTGATTCTTGGGAGAATGTCAGTCTCCTATAGAAAGGGAGCATTTTACACTCGGGATTGAAGGATGAGGTCCTTTGAGTAACAAGGAACTGTGTTTCGTGGGAATGAACCAACCATAGTTAGTCCTTAACTGCACTCATGTGTTTAAGTTTATTCATGGAAAGCTCACAACTCTACCAGCTGACCCTTTGCTGTCTCCATGAGTGGCTTCCTTTCAGTTTCTGATGCCCTGCACACTTCCATGCTGCTCCTAGATGTTGATGGGTGATTATCCTATATAATAAAAGCCTAATATGCATATCGACCAAACAGCAGAACGACTAGTCACTATGATGCACACTGACCACCAGGGGGCAGATGCTCATGCAGGAGCTGCCCCTGGTGGTCAGTGTGCTTCCACAGGGGGAGCACTGCTCAGCCAGAAGCTGGGCTCATGGCTAGCGAGCACAGTGGTGGTGGCGGGAGCCTCTCCCACCTCCATTGCAGGCTGGCAGTAAGGAATGAAGGGTCCTGGACTGAGAGAGCCCTGGACTGCAAGAGGGATGTCAGACTGCCGGGGGAATCGGGCCTAAGGTGGTTGGCAGACACCCCTTGAGGGGTCCCAGACTGTGAGAGGGCACACACTGGGCGGAAGGACCCCCCCCTCCCCCAGTGCACAGCTGTCTTGCACCAGGCCTCTAGTATGCTAATAAAATGCAAATGGAGCCCAATGCTAACCTCTGCTACATGGAGGCGGCAATGTGCACAATTAAAAAAATGTATCACATGACATAGTTGTAACTCTAGATTACCTGCATAGTTCCTTCCAATTAGACACAGAAAGAGGAATTTAGGATTGAAGAAATTTGTTACGTCCCATTCCATGGACACACCTCTTTCCTTGTCCTATTTTAAACAGCCTAAGGACGTCCTTTCTATATATTTCTTCATTTCCGAGACACATCTTCATAACCTTTTCTGCTCTAACACAATGGCTGCATTGCTAAGAAACTTTGCATTATCAAAAATCCAGTTTAAAAGCCACTGTTTCCAAGGGGACAAGGGGGCTAGATAATTTCAGACCCATGAAAGAAAAGCTGTTTTCTCCTATAAGAATTATGGTAACTTAAAAAAAGAATTTGCCCTGGCCGGTTTGGCTCAGTGGATGGAGCGTCGGCCTGGAGACTGAAGGGTCCCGGGTTCAATTCTGGCCAAGGGCACATGCCCGGGTTGCGGGCTTGATCCCCAGTGGGGGGCGTGCAGGAGGCAGCCAATCAATGATTCTCTCTCATCGTTGATGTTTCTATCTCTCTCTCACTTTCTTTCTCTCTAAAATCAATAAAGAAATATATTAAAAAAGAGATATAAGTGCATATAATAAAAACTAAACACTGTATTTCAGAATAAATATAGCATTTGAGTAGTTCTCTCTCTCTCTTTTTTAAAAAATATATTTTATTCATTTTTTACAGAGAGGAAGGGAGAGAGACGGAGAGAGATAGAGTTAGAAACATCGATGAGAGAGAAACATCGATCAGCTGCCTCCTGCACATCTCCTACTGGGGATGTGCCCGCAACCCAGGTACATGCCCTTGACCGGAATCGAACCTGGGACCCTTCAGTCTGCAGGCCGACGCTCTATCCACTGAGCCAAACCGGTTTCGGCGAGTAGTTCTCTCTTTTATTCACATGTTTTGACCTTTTCTTTGATTGTCAGTCCTGCCCTGGTAATTAGTACAGGGCCTTTCATTTTATCACTCATCTCTCTTTTTTGAAAAAATAAATAAATATTTCTGTTGATTCTAGAGCAGTGGTTCTCAACTCTGGCTGCACATTAGAATCACCTGGGAATCTTTTTAAAATCCTGATTTCTGGGCCTCATCCTCTGGAAATTCTGTTTCTTTGTTACGGGTTGGGGCCACAAATTAGTAACAAAGAAACAGAATTTCCAGAGGATGAGAACCACTGTTCTAGAGAGAAAGGGAGAGGGAGAGAGAGAGATAGAAACATTAGTGATGAGAGAGAATCATTGATCGGCTGTCTCCAGCACACCCACACTGGGGATCCAGCCTGAAACTCGGGCATGTGCCCCGACTGGGAATTGAACCTCAACCTCCTGGTTCATAGGTCGATGCTCAACCGCTGAGCTACGCCGGCCCAGCTCACTTATATCTCTTATGCTGGTTAAAGCACAAGGCCATTTAGACCCACAACTGAAGTTCAAATTCACAGCTTCTTTTCTTCCTTTTTCCTAATGTCATAACCATAGAACCCATATAATTAAATCCAGTAAATTAATGAATTATGTTAGAGACAGTCCCCATTATGAAAATTCTAGGTGGAGGATCTGTAAAAATATATTAATACAAATATAATACATGTATTCTAAGATTAATGATATATTAGGTATATAATAATGTACACTTCTATTTATTCTAGCAATTGACTCTGATAGGTTATTTTTCTTTCTTTTTCTTTTTCCAATAGGTTTTTTAAGGTAATGGGGACTGTTCTTGGCAAGCAATCTGACAACTCCCGATGCTTAAAATTCATCCGGGGCCTCGTCCCCAGTGCTGGCTGAGCTGGGAGGAGCCATAAACAGCGGGGCTCCAGCTGCAGCTGTCTGTTCGCTCTGCTCACTGTCCACTCTCTTGTGGTTCAAGGAAGTACGAAGGCAGGTTAGCATCTGGAGGTCCGTGTAAATACAACAGCTTCTTAGCTGGGGGCAGATGTGAGCATGTGCATAAAATACAGTCTCAGCCCTGGCTGGGCAGCTAACTCAGTTGGTTAGAGTGTCATCTGGATATGCCAACGTTTCAGGTTCAATTCCAGTCAGGGCACATACAAGAATCAACTAATGAATGCATTAATGAGAGGAACAACGAATCAATGTCTCTCTCTCTCTCTCTCTCTCTCTCTCCCTCCTCTCTCTCTCTCTCCTTCTCTCTCAAATCAATTTTAAATATGCAATCCATTCTGAGTAGATAAATACTTCTAGTTACTGAAAAACAGGTTTCCCAGAACTAAATAGTTCCCATATGCAGTGTTGTAGTTCTCTCTCTATGGACCATGATAAGAAATATATATTGTCAGAGAGACCTGATCTTTGAATGTCTACCCTGAACAATGTCCTGTGTCCCTCAACCTCAGATGTGCTCAAGTCTGGGTCCTGGGGACAGATTCCTGGGTTTAATGAGCATCTTTCTGAGCAAAGGCTTAAAGTCTCTAGCAACATAAAAGCCAGTATACTTTTAATGACGCTGAGCGGTTAGCTTGTTCTTAGAGCCATGTGTATGTCACCCCCTTTTCCTACCGTCGTAAAGAGCCTCACAGACCCGCCCTCTGGCCGTAGAAAGTGCCTGATCAGCTTTCCAGGACCAGTGAAGAGACAACAGTGTCAGTTCCTGTTGGCTTCTGGGAGGAAGTTATCTTATTAACTATCATTAAATAATCCAGGTTTAATAAACTTGTGCTGTGATCCGGGACAGCCTGGGGGTGGGAGCTCCAGACCTCCATGCTTGGCATCTCCAGGCACCCATCCATTAGGTGCCAGAATGAGCATGAAGGGAGAAGGGTCCCACTTTATCAAACCAGCTGATGCCCTTTGCTGTACATCAGAGCAGGACAGGAGGAGCAGACATTTTTAGCAACTGCCAGAACATAAAGCAGGCAGAGAAAGCTCTGTTCCCGTCCCAGGGCCCCTCTGGAAGGCGGGGTAGTGTAATCGACAGCGGTGCTGCGCTGACAAGCAGCAGACCTGGATTTTGGCCCTGACTCAGTTGTTCAATTTATTGAGTGCATGGCTCTGAACAAGTCCCGTGATGTCTCTGGGTCTCAATTGTTTCTCAGAAAAATGAGGATAATGATTCTTCATAGAGTTTTAACAATTAAATGGGCTATGCACGTGAAAGCAACTTGCAAAGCAAAACAAACAAACACTTATAGTAGAAACAAATGACGACAAGGTCCCCAAATTGGGGACACGGGCTTGCCTCAGCAACATGGCAGAGACCTGAACTCAAGTGCAATCTTTTCCTTACGGTCCTTTCTGGGTCCAGTCCAGCATTTGCAAATTGACAGGTAAAAAGAAATACCAGGTACATGGGAGACACGAAATAATAAGGCCTGGAGCTTTTTATGAATCAGTGTCACAGGCCACGTGCACTGTGGGAGCCCCTTCACCGCCTTGGAGGTGTGCTTTTCCTGGTCTCCCTCTGAGGAGAAACGTGCACATAGTGTAGCCATTCTCCCAAAGAAGGTTTTCCACCTTCTGAAGTTTGGCTCCGACAGAAATTTAGGTCACTCTCCACAGAGTTAACAACATGCAACTCACTCCAACAGCAGCTTCAGAGCTTTGGAAACCGCAGGGAGGAGAAAGGTAATCCTCTTGAGGTTTTAGAAGATTCTCGCTACCATAGTTAATGACTCTCCTCTCTTCATCTCCCCAGCATTCCCACAGCCATCCCCCACCTCCGGCCCCCCGCCATGAAGTCAATGCCTTCAGCTAGCACATCAGTATCTAGCTGTGATTATTATCGCTGCCACTTCGAGCTGATTCAACCTCTCGATGCATGTTTCTGCCTCATTACTCGGAGAATCCAATAACTAATGGTAAACAATATACTGAGAATCCAGTAACTAAATGGTAAACACCTCGAATGCATGTGCTCTGTCAAGCTGTCATGTCTTGGCAAATGCCACAGAAGTCATTTACCTTCCATCTTAATTCCTGGACCGCGTGACATTTTAAAACACCTTCTCCCAAGGTCTCTTGGCTTTGAAACGGTCCCTTGCGGTTCTCCCAGAAGCACAGAATCACGTGTGAGGGTGTTTCCTTGGCTCAGCCATATTTTCCGGGAGATTTTGCTAAGGGCTAAGTGAAGTTTCATTAAAGACAACTCTTCTGGGGCAGTTGTGTGTGAGCTGAATATATGAGGGAATACCCAGACACTGAGGAGCTGGACGCCTCCAAACCACTCCTGACATTTTGGGACTCAGGTGCTGGGGATGAGGGATTTGTAGAGACATAGCTAAGGAATGTCTCCTTTTAGATATATTTCTGTATCAGACCTTTGAAAAATCAGTGAAAACTTTCCAAAATAGACAATCAGCCCAGCTCCATAGACTGCCCCTGATGCTCTGTCTGCCTGCTTTCCCTGAGGGGGCTCAAGGGCATCTGTCAATGCCCTCGTCGCTTAAGTTGGTGTCAGGTTTACTCAGTGAAGTGCCAATGTTCATTGGACTTCTGAAGTTTACCAGGGGCGATCTCATGACATCAGAACTTTATATCTCTTGAACTTCCATTCAAACATGATGCTGAATGGGGGCTGGAATTCAATGAACCTATCTGGCACTAAAATTCAAGTTTGCTCTCATTTTTCAAAGGAACTTGGCATTTTGGTTCAAGATGCTAATGAAGTTAATTAGACACAAAACATTTGCATGAGAAAAAGAAGTTAGGAGAGGGATAAATATTAAAGCCAAATCTGTATAAATATTACTTTAGAGCCCTCATCATCCTGATTATTCCACCACGTGGTTAGAAAGTCCATTGAGTGAATCTGCCAATTTTCCAGGGTAAGCAAGCCAATACTAGTGTGTGTGTGTGTGTGTGTGTGTGCGTGTGTGTGTCTGTTGCAGGGGCATTTATGGAATTTAATTACCTCTCCTTTCCAATAAATGAGATGCCTAAAATGCATAATGTTTTCCTTAATAGTTCTTCACTGTATTTTATTTCAGAGGATGCTTTATAAGAAGTAAGAGAGCTATTACTATTATAACTAAAAGCTTGGCCCCTGAACCTGGGGGAAATTCTTTCTGCTTTATCTTGCTGTGAGATCTCGCAAAGTTTGATTATCTGACGACTAGCATTAGAATCACCCAGGCTACATAGATAGATCTTAGGCTCCACCCAGAACCTCCTGATATATCTGAGTGTGGGGCTCAGCCATGAGCATTGCTTGTAAGCCCTGTGCACACTGCAGGCTGAGAAACCCACTGCCATCCTGAGGTGGTATGGCGAGTCTGGGCATTCGTCTGCTGAGAAAAATGGGGTTATCTGAGTATTCCTACAGAGCACACAGCACTGGGGTTATGACTCACATAAGAAAATAGAAGAACCCTGACTGGTTTGGCTCAGTGGATAGAGCGTCGGCCTGTGGACTGAAGGGTCCCGGGTTCGATTCCAGTCAAGGGCATGTACCTTGGTTGTGGGCACATTCCCAGTGGGGAGTGTGCAGGAGGCAGCTGATCAATGTTTCTCTCTCATCGATGTTTCTAACTCTCTATCCCTCTCCCTTCCTCTCTGTAAAAAAAAAATCAATAAAATATATTAAAAAAAATGGAAGAGTCCCTGTTCTTAAGATGCAGATAATAAAATAGGGGCCCCAAATGAACCTTCACTGAATCAGCATGCCCTTCTCACCAGCTGTATGGCCCTATGCAAGGCACAGAGGCATCATATTTACAAAGCAGAACTGATCATTTATCACCTGCTGAGACAAGTGACCTTTTAGGGTCCTTTTAGCATTAAAATCCAGTATTTTATTCAAAATCCATGCACTCGGGGGCAGGGGGGAGGCGAGGAGGGGTGTCCCTCAGCCTGGCCTGCACCCTCTCACAGTCCAGGAGTCCTCAGAGGATGTCTGACTGGCTTCTGGCTGAGTGGCGCTCCTCCATATGAGTGCACTGATCACCAGGAGGCAGCTCCTGCATTGAGCACCTGCTCCCTGGTGGTCAGTGCATGTCATACAGACCAGTCGTTCCACTGTTCGGTTGATTTGCATATTAGCCTTTTATGATAAAGGATTATAAGAATGACTTGAAGGTGAGAAGAGGCTCTGGGCAGACCTGAATCTGCACAGAGCTCCCATTAAGGAAATATCTGCTTTCCAACCAAGGCTGCTCGGGGGATGTCTGTGGGCTGAATCACAAAACATTCCAACATTTTGCATTTATGGGGAGTAGAAAGGTTAATGGGGGGACCAGAGAACAGGAATCCTGTGCAAGGACACCACCCCAAAAATTACTGCATTGAAAACATTAGTGTCTCATGCAAAATGCAGAGGAAGCCCCTCCCAATAAAAGTCAACTCTCTAAATCCCTCCTTTAAAGGAGTCCTGCCAAGTCTGCCCTGTCTCTTCTTGATGAACTCGTACCCCTCCCTCAAGGGCCAGTACCTAGGTGATCTCTCAGGTACAAACGTCACAGAAAGCTTTCCTGTGGCCACAACAGGGAATCTGTCCTTTCTACTCCCTAGCCGAAGTTTTACTGCAACATTTTCATTGCAAACAGGTACTTGCAAGTTGACTTCACAACAGCCAGCTCCTGATGCAGGGACTGCGCCTTTTATTTACTCTGAATTTTCAGTGGGTGGGACTGCTGCCTCCGCCGATTTTTGCTGAATGAAACCAGTTCTCAGAGTACAAGGCTTAATTACCTGTTTTAGTTTCTCCCGAAGGGTCTGCCCGATCCTGTGGTGAATGCCTTTGGAACTCTGCTGTGAATTGTCTCACCAAGGCCCTGGCAGAGCTCTGGGGCATCAATCAGTTTGCCTACAGAGGAACCTAGGTGAGACCTGGACAGCTGGCATTCATAAATCCTGCATGTTGGTGGCATCTGCCAGAAAGACATTGCACCTAGCGTGCATGCTTTGAGTTCTTCTGGAACAAATTTGCATATTCAACAGGTCAGACATCACTGCATCTATCCCATGAAAACAGAAACAGAATTCACTGGGAACCGAAGAGTAAAGAGGCTGGAACTCGTCGAGGCTGCTGGGAGGCTGTGGAATTGTCTCTCAGAGGGAGCTATGATCTTGGTGGTCTTCCTCTGATGAACTTATTTTCCAAACTGCAACCAAAAACTTTCTACACAGGAAGAGGCCAAAGCCCTGCCTGTCCCCTATTACCTAAGGGGATGTTTCACAAATGGCCTTTCTTCTGGCCAAGGTCCCTAGGGCCAAGTTCACACTGGCTAGAAGGACTGGGTGCAATTTTCCTAGAAGAGGGCAATGAATTTATGGCTCCACATGTCAGAGAGAGGAAAAGAGGGAGGGAGCAATGCTTCTTCCTGACCGCCGTGGGCATGTGACCCTGTGCAGTTACAGCCTCTGACCAGGAAAGGTCAAGGTTCAGTGATTCTAGTTACATCAACGAACACGAGGCAGTCCATCTCTGCTGCCCCGAGGGCTGAATCCATCCCTTGACTGTGCTCCCGGACATCTGGCCTCTGTTTTTCACTGAAGCAAATCTAGCTGACGTGCCCTCTCCAATGGCTCCCTAACTTGTTTCCCTGCCCCTGGCCTGGCCCAGCCTAATCCATCCCCTCTGCAGCCAGCACGCTCTTTGTGAAAGACGGAGCTGATCCTGTCACTTCCTCACTTCAAATCAGCCAACAGTTCCCACTGCCCAGGGATCATTTCTAAAATCTTCATCCTGGCTAGCCCTGTGTGGTCCCCGGGGCTTGCTCACCAGTCGAGCCCGTCATCACTCCCCGCTCCTTCCAGCGACAGGAAATCTCTTTCAATCCCCTCAGTATAGGTTCCTCTCTTGCCCTTAAGCCTTCCTCATGCAAGGCACCCTCCATCTGGAATGCTCTCCTTCCCTTACCTGTTTTCACACGCCTAATTCCTACTCCCCCTTCACCTCAGCCCCTAGACATACTCCCTTTAGAAAACCTTACCTCTGGATTGGGTCCTCCCAAAGGACTGCACTTCCCCTAACAATACTGACTGCAGGTGCTCAAGCTGGCCTGTTTGTATGTCTGGGCTGCTCATGAGCCATATGTTCGATGGGAGGAGAACCTGTCTTTACCGCCATAGCCCCAGAATCTCTCATGGTTGTGAGACACATAGTAGATGCTCAGTAAATGTACTGTGGAGTGAGTGAATGAACAAATGCGTGCTTACCAGGAATGGCAGCCTAGTCTAATTAAATCTCAGGAGGTGAGGTGGGAGGGACTCTAAGCCGAACTCACCGTTACAGGTGCAGCGCACGTTCCGGTAGAAACGCGGACACACAAAGCTGATGCGAGCCGTGCTGTAGGTCATGAGTGCGTGGGAATCCAGCGACAGGCCCTGCTCACAGTGCTGCTCCTGGCAGTCCAGCCCTGAGCAGTTCTTCTCCAGGATGGCCGAGATGCGCATGATGTTCTCCAGGTGCCTCCTGGCATTGGACAGCTTCTGGATGAGGTAGGCCGGCTTGTAGAACTCGCTGCTGTGCATCTCCACGGCAAACAGCATGTCCAGCTGGCCGGTGCCTGCCACGGGCTGGATGCTGATGATGTGCAGGCTGTCCTGCTTCTGGGTGAGGACCGCGTTCCGCAGGCTGCGCCGGAACCCGTGCATGTGCAGCCCCACGAAGTCCTCGGGGGACACGTTCTCGAAGCGGATGGTGACGGTGTTCTGCAGCATCTCGTGCACCAGCTGCTCCACGTGCACGATCACATCGATGGGCACCTGGAAGCGGCCGTCACTCACCGACACGTTCAGGACGTACTTGCCACTGTCCAGGCCTCCCAGGGCGATGATTTTCCCATCATGACTGTTCACTTTGAACAAGCTTTTCTGCTCCGATTTCAGGGCAAACGTGAGCACGTCATACATGTCTTGGTCAGTGGCGTGGATCTTCCCAATGACTCCACCCGGAAAGTCGTCCTCCATGGTGACAATGAAAATCTCCAGAGGGATGGCCGTGGGCTTGTGGATACTTTCCTCAATGACCCGCACGCGGACGTAGGAGTGAGAAACTTGCTGGGGTTTGCCTGAGTCTTTCGCCTAAAACAACCAGGAGGGAGAAAGGCAAGGAACGAAGAAAAAAAAGTCATAGTCATTAAAAAAACAAACAGAAACTCAGAAGACCTCTGCTCCTTTCACCACATTCTCTTCTTTCTCCATCCCCTGCCACTGGTCTGCAAAACGCTGAAGATGTGCACTTAACTAAGAGGAGCGATTTATCACCTCTAGTTCCCACTTGTCTGCTTTGTTATGGACACTAACATGTTTCAACACAATACATGGGGTGAGCAGGAAAGGAGGCTAGAGGGTGCTGTGAGACCCAACATACCCACAATAGGCTGGCCTTTTTTTTTACTTCTGGACAGAAGCCATAAGGGAACCTCATCAACTGGTGTTCCCTCTTGGAAGAAAAAGATGTTTTTATTTTTTATTTTTATTGATTTATTTGAGAGAGAGAAAGGAAGGGAGAAGGAGAGGGGGGGAGAGAGATTTGCTGTCCCACTTATGTATGCATTCACAGGTTTATTCTTGTACGTGCCCTGACTGGAGATTGAATGCACACCTTGACACATTGTGATGATGCTCGAACCACCTGAGCTACGCAGCCAGGGCGGAGAAAAACTTCCTGTTCTCTTTGTATTCTTTCCTTTTGATTGGACCAGATGGCACCCCTTTGCACACTTAAGAAACAGCATTATTTAAGTGGGACTTGCACAATATTAAGGTTTAGAATAAAGAGTGGGGTATGGAAGGGGAAAACAGGTAGCCTAACTAGAGCCTTTTTTGTCTTCTTTCTTTATGTCAGCTGATGGAACAACCACTCTGGCAATAGATCTTCACTGAGCACCTGCCACAGGCAACATGGAGGTAGTCAGAGCTGTGGGGCTTCAATGAAGGGCAGGTTCCCACAGGCGGGGTCCCCAGGGCAGCTGTCTGAGGATTCAGGGCTGAAGCAGACCTTGCAGGCCGGATGGAATCTGGGGATGTGTGTCCTTGTAGGGGACGGCAGCCTAAAAGCAGAGGCTTGGGCATCCCACAGACTTGAGTTCAAATCTTGGCCCTGCCGCCCATGTCTGGCTTTAAGTTACTTATCCTCTCTGAGCTTCAATTCTTGTATTTTTAATATGAGTAAAGTAGTAGTTTTACATCACGGGGGTCTTGCATTGTAAGGATTAAAAGACACTGTAATTGCCAAGTGCTTAGCCATGGCCTGACCCACAGAAGTGCTCCGTATATGAGAGTTCCTTTTACTACCCTCATCACATGCTTTATGGAATGGAATTTGTGAACCAGAGATGCTGACCTGGAAAATTCACGGAGAAAGGATATGTTTAGCAAAGTAGGTCGAACTTGGGGTCAAACTGTGGGGGGTCTTAAAGGACAGTGATGAGTTTGGACTTTATAAGCCAGAGGTTGCCCACTCAAATGTCTGAGGCCAGAGAGATGACAGAAAGGCATGAAGCCTCTGGGTGTAAAGTGATAGACTAGTGGGCTGCTGTGGCCTGAGGACTACAGAGTCATGTCCTTCTAAAGACTCTTAAATTCAGAATCTGAAAGAGTCTGGGCCCAAATTGAGCCTGCAGGCCACACATTTTCAGGGACTGAGAACCCGCAGATGGTTTAGTTTAGGGCCGGGGTTGACACACCTCTTTTGTAAAGGGCAAGGTAAGAAACAGTAGTTTAGGCTTTCAGGGTTATACGATCTCTGTCAACTGCACAGCTATGATTCCAGCATGGAGGCAGCCACACAGCACATGTAAACAAAGGGGCCAGGCTGCGTTCCAATAAAACTTTATTGATACAAACAGGCGGAGGGCATGATGTGGTCTAGGGGCTATAGTGTGCTGACCCCCGGGGTAGGGGAATGACAAAGCGGAATGATTAATTTAGAAGGGGTATAGAGATGGATCTGAAAAGAATGCGGCTAAACCTGGAGGAATTACCCACGAGGCTTCTGCAATAGTATGAGCATGGCGGCATCTAGAATAAAGTGGGTGGTGGCAAAGGGAATGTAACTGATGCACACAGGGACCTTGGGAAGGCAAAAATGCAGGTGGTTTAATGTGAGGAATGGGAGGAGAAAGCTTTCTATAGTATTTTCGAAGTCTGAGATGTGAATCTGCTCTCCAATAATCAGAGAAGGTAGGCAAAGAACCATTCTCGCTTCTGTGAGAAGGCACTACAACTCTCTCCTTGCCCTTAAGCATCTATACTGTGATATAAAACCACATAATATAGTTGGAGGAATGCATAGCAACTGAAGAGTTCACTCACATGCTCAGAGCCCAAAGTCATTCGTTTGGAAGGTTTTATGGAGCACAGTAAGCCATAACTTATCAAAAGAAACGATGTACACAGTTAAATGCTGTACAAATACAAAAAATTACTATGGTTATGATTGCCACCATTAACAATGACTTTGCCCAATTGTGTATAAAAATAGTCACTCAGCCCGGCTGGTGTGTTTCAGTGGTTGAGTGTCCACCCATGAAGCAAGCGGTCTCTGGTTCAATTCCAGTCAGGGCATATGCCCTGGTTGTGGGCTCCATCCCCAGTAGGGGATGTGTAGGAGGCGGCCAGTCCATGCTTCTCTCTCATGGATGTTTCTATCTCTCTATTCCCTACGCCTTCTTATCTCTCTAAAAATCAATAACAACATATTTTTAAAATATATATTTTTATTGATTTCAGAGAGGAAGGAAGAGGGAGAGAGAGATAGAAACATCAATGATGAGAATCACTGATCAGCTGCCTCCTGCACACCCCCACTGGAGATTGAGCCTGCAACCTGGGCATGTGCCCTTGACTGGACTCGAACCCGGGACCCTTCAGTCCGCAGGCTGATGCTCTATCCACTGAGCCAAGCCAGCTAGGGCAACAACAACATATTTTTAAAAAATGGTCACCCAGTTTCACTGATGGGGCCCAAATCTTGTTCTGTCAAAATTTAAACATAGGGACATTTGGGTGCTCTCTCATTTCCTGCTTCTATCCACAGGCTGCCCAGCCCGGCCCTTTTTGCCTCTTTGTCCCATTTCATT
>NW_006296540.1:789744-793507 GCF_000327345.1 Myotis davidii
GGAGACCACTCTGAGCACTTGATTCCCTCCTGTCTCACTGAGAAACTTATCAAGCAGAGAGGTCCCTTTAAAATCAGAGGCCATGATTTGGCTCCATCCCGTTAGGACCAAGACTGGCAGCTTCCCCGAGTGGGGCGGCATGGCAAACACTACTCAGTACAAAGCAGCAAGCCTCGACTTTGGGGGTCAATTAGAACCCCGGGAGTTTTCGGAATGCAGATTTCGGCCCTGGGACTGCTGCCTGGCACACTCTGCAGGCATGTCGCTGCTGAACGACGACGCTTCCCTTCCTTCCTGTTCAATTTCACACACACAGGCCGCTTTTATTGGTGTGAAATTGAATTTGAGATTAAAAGGGGAACATGCCTGCATGGTAATGAATTATGTTGACGTGCTCCACAAAGGAAAACCAACCGATGGTTCCAGGAACAGGCCTGGGGGAGAGGCAGCCGGGCCCGGTGTGGCCAGAGGGGGAGGCGCACCTGGACACGCAGCAGGTATTCCGGAGACTCCGTGTGCCGGAAGACCACGGCTGACCGCAGCGTCCCGTGCGGGTCCAACACGAACTCCTCCTCCTCGTTTCCGGACAAAATAGAGAAGGAGAAGGGAGGCCCGTTGTGAAAGGAGTCTCTGTCTGTCACCACCAGCTGCAAAATGCTGGTGCCTACTGGCTTATTTTCCTGAATAAAAGAGTACATAAGAAAAGGGAGATAAAATTACACATCTGTTCACATTTTAAGAAGCCCTGTCATTACCGGCGGAGGACGCTGTGCTGGGAGACAGGGCTTTAGAGGAAGGGATTCCCTGGGATCGTATCTCATCTTCTGAAAATACGCTGGTGTCTGAAAGCGCCATGCTTCAGTCCTTGGCTGCCTCCCCACAGCTGCCCGATGAGACCAGGGGCTGCAGGTGAGAACACAGGACTTCACCTTGAACGGGTCTAGAGGTTCCAAAGATGCTACTGCCCCAACTTGCCCTTGGCTAGGCTGGGGATGCCCTGAGTTCATGCACAGCTCTGGAAATACACGGTGCTCCCTGGCCTTTGTGATCACATCAACACTCCTCTCAGACCAAGAAAACATCAACTTTTTGGGATGTGACATAAACATGTCACAACATGATTATGCTGAGGCCCAAAGCCCTGACACAATGTCACAACATTGGACTTGGGGGGAGGGGGGAGAGGACATTCTGGCAACTTCTCAGTAAATACACAAATGCTTATGCCAGATGGGAAATGGGCTTCACACCCCACAGCTCAGAATTCAAGTTTTGCCATGTTTCTTGAGGAATGAGAAGGGGGATGGGTGGGTGGAATACTTCTCAACTTCATCAGAATATTTGGAAGCCCCGGAGTTCCTATGCGAGCATTATTTTGTGGAACCTCTCTGCCTCTTCCCCCAAAATAGAAACACAAAGGTTTTTGTCATCCTTTCTTGGCTCAAAGGCTAGCCTCGCTTTGAAAAGGCCAAGTCAAATTCCTCTGCAGCTCGGCCACTGGTCCCCCTGCCCCACGCTGTTTAGACTTCGGCATTACCACGGTTAGGGCTGGAGTCAGTCTCATTAGTTCAGGCCTCGGATGATATCGATTTGGGGTTACATGAGCTTGGGTCGCAGAGATGAAGACAATGATACGCAGCAGTTTGGAGGCCGGTCCCCTTGTTTCATGTGCTGAATTAGTCTTATAAAAACCAGGTGTTGGAATAAGAAAACTACTCTGGGTTGTAAAAAGGGAGAAACACTTTTTGTAGGAGAACGAGAGCAGGACCTCAGAGATCTCTTACTTTGCCCCTTTGCCTCAAGTGGCTTTTGGTCATCAGGATGGAGACTTGGCCTCCGTCTGGAACCAGTCGCAGAACCGCCTCTGCCCAGCGTGGATTTCGCGTTCCACACTGACAGTATAGTCAGCACCACACAAAACAGAAGACTTATCGGTTTGTTTGCTCAGTCTACCAAGGCCATTTCCTCCATAGGAGAGACAGGGAGAGAGAGAGAGAGGGGGAGAGAGAGAACCCCGGGGTCTCCATCGGAGAAAGAAGGGCGAAATACAACACAGGCCCCTCGCTGAAGATATGAGCCAGGGTCACTGCTCACAGCGGAGGTTCTCGGTTCTTTCACTGCCGACTTCCTATTGTGCATGTGGAACAGCCTGTCAAGCTGATGGATGTGTGTCATAAAACTGAACGTTGAGTAGGCAAAGCCCATTTGGTTCAGGGGCGAGCACCCAGAGGCGGGAGAAGCAGAGAGAGCCCAGTGGCGACAGTCTCAGAGAAGAGCAGTCCAAGAGGAGGAGGATGGGGGGAAGGTGCAGACCCTGCGTGAAGCTCCGTGGGAGCAGGAGAGAGACGGGAATGCACAGCTGCTGGAAAAAGCATCAGAGAGGAGAGGAAACCCAGAAGGCCAGCAGGTGAAGGGATCCGGTTTCTCTGGCAAAGTGGTGGGGGATGAGGCAGCAAGCTCCTGGCTTTATGACCACCTCCCACCTGATTCCTAGCTCAGTGGTGCAGGGGAGCAGGCTATGGATGGCCAGACTCAAAGTCTTGAATGTTATTCCAAACAGGCCCCTCAAGACCTGGCTCACTATCATCTTACCTTCTACCCACAAAGCCCTGGGCCCCATGGGGGGTGAATCTGAGGCCAAACTGGATCAAGCAGAAGCTGATTCTCTAGACCAGCGGTTCTCAACCTGTGGGTCGTGACCCCTTTGGCGGTCGAACGACCCTTTCACAGGGGTCGCCTAAGATCATCCTGCATATCAGATATTTACATTAGGATTCATAACAGTAGCAACATGACAGTTATGAAGTAGCAATGAAAATAATTTTATGGTTGGGTCACAACATGAGGAACTGTATTTAAAGGGCCAGAAGGTTGAGAACCCCTGCTCTAGACTATCTGTGGTCCCCCCAAGACACGGATATCAATCTTGTCTCTGCTAAGTCCTCCACACGGACTGTATTCCCGGACTGGATTTCCTGAACCTCCCGAGGTCGGTTACCAGCTTCTAGAAACACGGGGAAGTGGAGGTAGCTCCGGGCCTACTACTGTGCTAATTAAGTATCTTTTGAATAAGAGAAAAACAGATGGGAAAGAGAGTCATTCTGATTGTAGAATGCCAGAAGATACTCCATCTAATGTTAAAGAGCTAGTGGATTTAAAGAGCTAAACACATTGCTTATGGATGAGTGGGTTTAGTGAGTAGCAGCCCTATCCTGAATTCCAGTCTCCCTTTGACTGATGAGCCAGTTAGTATCAATCTCCCTCCCTGGCCGGGATAGTACAAAGTAGCTTAAAGGCAGCCTCTGTGGAAAGAAAACAGTTTTTGCCAAAGACAGATCTTAGTTATAATCCTGATTCTACCACTTCGCTGCATGATCTTAGGTGAGCTACTTAACTCCTCAGATCCTTAGCTCCTTCACTTCACGGGGGTGGGGTGGGGACAAACGGTGTGTGGAAACTGACACTTGAAAGAACCCCACTGGTGACGGCACGTCTCAACATTTGTGAATCAGTTGCAATAGAAAAGTCAGACTCTTTTTATGCCGGCCCTGTGCCTGGGTGAGTTGATATGAGGTAAAAAGCAGTAGTAAACCGTGCCGAGTAACAGCAGAGAAAGAAGCTGAGTGTGTCAGGACAAGTGCCCGACAGGCCCGATTCACGCACCTGAATCACAGCAGTATAGTTAGCAGGTGTGAAGACCGGGCTATTGTCGTTCACATCGGAAATGTCAATGTTGACGGTGGCAGTTGACGACATCACAGGA
>NW_006296540.1:793532-796720 GCF_000327345.1 Myotis davidii
CTGCCTGGACAAGCAGGGAGTATCCGGACACCTGTCGAAGCACAGAGAGCTGACAGTGAAGAAGTGCAGTGTCTCCTTCCTTCTGCACAAACTTCCTTCTGCAGGCTCTGCTTGGCTTTGTTGAAGTTCAGCCTTCTCCTCTTAGATTCTAAACCAGGGTTTCTCAACCTTGGCACCACTGGGGCCAGGTAATTGTTTGTTACTGAGGGCTGACCTGTGCTTGTACAATGTCTGGGCGCATCTTTGGTTTCAACCTACTAGAAGGCAGTATCACCTCCTGCCAATTTGTGACAACTGAAAATTGACAGGCTCCAAACATATGGTGGTGTTGGTGGGGTACCCATATGTTTCCAGGGTTGGGGGTAAAACCATCCCTGGTTAGCATCGCAGCTCTTGGCCTTTGTTCAGACAGGACCGCTGTCAACACTGATCTATCTTATCAGTTTTGATTCTTCGGGAGTTAGGGGTCTATATCTCACAGTGAGGTTGTTCTGCTTGTTAGCATCACTGTTAGAGCACCTTTATTCCCATATTTATTTCTCCTTGAAGATAGTATTTTTTGGCTAAAAAAGATAATGTTTAGAAACTTAGTTCAACCTTGGACAGAGGAATTTTCTGCATCATTCTTTTTTAGATTCCTTCAGGGATCCATACCACAGGATCCCAGTGCTCAAGATGCTTTTCTGCCTCCTTGCTGGAGGAAGGTCCAAACTTCAAACCATCCAGGAAGACACATATTTGCTTTTCCTTAAAACCTTTGTAAGTAAGAAACCGTCAACAACTATTGGCAGAAAATTCTTTCAAAGTTCTAACACCAATACACAGTGCTGCATTTTAGCCCCTCCCTTTTCACTCTTAGTATTTAGAGCAGAGAATCTTTCGACTGCTACTCATTGAGCCAGTGCCCGATTCCAGTGAAGGGATGGGTGTGGATGGGTGTGGGTGGGAGGGGAGCTGGCTTAAACTAGCTTACCCGTTCCCGGTCCAATTTCTTCTTAACCTTCACAAGTCCCAAGACAGGATCCACAGCAAATTCATTGTCCCGATCGCCACTCACAATGGAAAAACGAATCTGTCCGTTGGGCTGGCTATCTGCATCCTCTGCTATTAGCTTGGTGGGACACAAGCAAAACAGAGGAAAGGCATGACACAAAAGGGTTATGCTTAGGGTTCCAGGTCTGCACAAAGGTTTATTCTTAGGGTTCCAGGTCTGCACAGATGGACACAGCTTTGGCGGTTTTCGTAGGCACTATGATCAGCAGTGAGCATAACCCCAGGAAGACACGATGGGTTTGGTTCCAGAAGGAAGCCACTAATGCTGGAGCTGCCATTTTATTTGTTAGTTTTTACTTGCCGACAGCCTGCTGCTAGTTAGTCCTGATTTCCCTCAGGCCCGGAGCTAGGCAGGATGGAGCCAGAGCTAACTGTTAGGCATACTCTTGTGATTCTTTGCCAGTTCTCAACCTGTGCATTTCCATGTTACGGAAGCCCAGGAAAACTCCCTCTCCCGCCTGGCCCACATACTCCCCACGGCCTGCTGCTCATGCTGGTGTTGCTGGGAATTAAATGTGTGGGAACAGTTTCACAATGTCCAGGAGGGAGAGAGGGCCTGGGAAGCCCACCTCTGACGCGTAAGGAACACACACCCACAGCCTGGTGCTGGGAGAGCCAGAGATAAGGATGAGTGGAAGGGACCTGCCCAACCTAGGGATGATGAGCATGGTACGGACGGGATTCACTGATTCCAAAATGTAATGGGTAAGTCCCAGAGAGCCTGTGTGCTCTCAACACATGATTTGTTCTTATTAGAAAAAAAAAAAAAACCCTTCTGGAAAGAACTCTACGAGTGGCCTATTCATCTTAAATTTGCTCCAATTTCTCTCTCTCTCTCTCTCTCTCAGGGGCTGGGAGGGATTTTATTCTTTCCTTAGCTACCTAATATCATCTAAAGTCACAAGCTAGTAGGAGCGATTATTATTATTATTATTACAACTTCATTCCATGGTGTATCTTATTTTCTCAAAAAATACACAGTCCTGGGAGGACAATGATTATCAGTCACTTGCACCTTGATAGAAATGCATTTTTCAAACCCTTTCTAAGACACCCTGGAGAAAGAACAGTTGGGTTCTTGGGGTTAAAAGGACTCTGAAAGGAACGTGGGAAGAGAACCCAGTACAGACTTGGCTCACTTTTTCACTCCATTGCAGATTATTAGCCCCAGACATCTAGCCCTCCCACTGGCACCTACCAAAATGACAGAGTCCCCAACCAAGGCATCTTCACTTATGACCGCGCTGTAGACATCTTGGCTGAACGTGGGAGGATTGTCATTCACATCGGTGAGGTTGATGTTGACGGTGGCCACGGCGCTGAGAGCCGGGGTGCCCCCATCTTTAGCTTCCACCACCAGGTAAAACTTTTTGCATAATTCATAGTCCAGGACTTCAGAGACTAAAATACCCCCTTTGAAGAGAAATGGGAAGCTTTAGACTTGATTAGGAAAAAAACAGTGGTAAGCAGTTTCACAATCATGGAAATATTTATAACATCATCTCCAGCAAAGAATATTAGCCATTCAGAAATTTGTTTATTGAATGCCCTTCTGAAAGCACCCAGAGTCGGATGAATGCTGTCAGTGAAAATAGAGCGACCCAGCAGATGCTGAAGGCGTCAAGTCTCTGCGTGTTTCTGCAATAGTTCTTTTCTCAAGCAGCCGGAAAGCCTCTGGCATTAGTTGCCTTCATGCAAGTAAGCAGAAGGGACAAGAACCACACCCCTGATAAATGTCTTCCAATGACTCCCCACATGGACCCGGGCTGACCGAGAATGAGATGTGTGGGTGTGAGTGTGGGTGTGGGTGTACGACCCCATCCCTCGTCAGCAAGTAAATACTTCCAGAAAGCTGAAATCTCATTAAAAACAGCTCCAATGTTCCGGGCCTTCAGCTTTCTGTGCTTATCTAAAACTAGGATGGCACAAAGAGGGCAAGGATCTCAGAAACGCCAAGGGATTGTGACACAGTGGAAAGGGAAATGCCTGGGAATCAGTGGCCAAATAGTGTGAGCTCAGGGTCCACAACTATAGGACAGAGGTCCTGCCCGTGTCACAGATGTATTTAAATTAAGCAAATAGAACGGGTGAAAGCAGATTGCTGGGTGCCTCCCCTGGGGGAAGTTCCATGAGAG
>NW_006296540.1:796836-812808 GCF_000327345.1 Myotis davidii
AGCGCTTTCCCCCAGCCCAGCCCTTTCTGGTGAGGCAACCCCATCCTGCCTTCATTCTGCCGTTGGTTACTGGTTATTGTACTACCTGCAGAGCAGCTCTCAGGGGCATTGACCCATTTTCCCACCTGAAAAGCAACCAGCAGGACCAAGGTGAGTGTCACATCCAACTTCTCTAGGAGCGAAGGCTGCCCTTCACTTAAGGCGAGAAACAGAAGTCATACCAATTACAGGAGCCTCTTTCTCTCCATAATTAAGTTTTCTTAGCAGTTATCAGCCTTAGCACTTCATGTCTTGTTATCCAGTGCCAAATGTAAACAGTACTTACCCATTTCCCCATGGTGTCCATTTACAATATCATAATTTGACCAACTACGACTAACACATATTTAAATGAGGAAAAGCCCCATACCTTTTCATTTGAAGTAATGACCTTAATAAACAGTTACTGCTGGGAGAAGCCGCTAATGTAATTCTTCCGTCAATATTTCCACCTCCCTACACTTAAGGTCAGGGACTCTATCTCCTCCATTTTTTTTGCACCCTCCATAGCATAGCAGTATAATTTAGATGTTAAGCAGGTATTCCAAAGTCAGAAAGATCTGAGTTCAAATCCTGGATCCTCTACTTAGGGTGGACCCTGGGAAAATTATTTAACCTCTCTGAAACTCTGTTTTTCCTTATATGGAAAACGTGAGAAATAACTAATGATGCAATAGGAATCTGGTGCATCTGCTATGTTAGTGAGTGTTGCTAATTATGATAGTTTCCAGTTTATATTTACTGGACTACCCAAATGGACTTCCTTTGCTAACTTGCTCAACAAGTACATCTTCCTTGAGTAATGAGGGAATTATGTCCAGTGACCGGGAAGTGTAAGACTCACCTTATTTGCAAAATGGGACTACTTTGAAAATATTAATACACACACTGTATGAAAATACAAGGATGAATATGTTTACTCTTCCAAAAACATCTAAGCTTATGTTCTAAATTGCCACCTTCATTTACCCAAATTACCCCTAATAGTTTTAACTCTCTGATGCAAAAGCCCTAGGGGTTTCTCTTGTTTCTTCCTGGGTACCTTTTCCCTAGATCAGAGTTGCCAACCGGTCTACAGACTACTGGTGGTCTGTGAGGTCCAAAAGGTTGGCGACCGCTGGTTTAAGTAAACCTTTGGAGCAGTGGTCGCCAACTGGTGGTCCCCGGACTGCTGGTGGTTCGTGAGGTCGGAAAGGTTGGCAACTGCTGCCCTAGATGATGCCACATCTTCCCCAGGGTTTCCAAAGCGTGTGGTGAGAAATGACCATGTTGTGACCAGGAGCAGTGACAGGGTTCAGATACGGTCCCAGTTCCAGCTGACAGGGGTGCGGCTGGGAGGACCTGCAGGTCACTTATCAGTGTCTGCCTTGGCAGGTGCCAGAGAGGCCGCCTGAGTGTGGATGGTGGTGAGCAGACGCTCATCTCCAGGAGCACTTCCCAAACTCATGAGCCAAGTCAGAGAACCAAGAAACAAACAGCAAAGAGAGAGGAATAAACAAACCCCGGGCTTGCTGTGCAAAGAATACGTCCTCTCCCCAGCTAGGAAGCACATCGCTGCCCCCAACCTTCCTCTGGGAAATCCTGGAGACAGCCTGGGGGTCTAGGATCTGCCAAGTGAGCCCACAGCAGGGGCTTCCAACTGAGGAGGGGGCTTCTCATCCTTAGAAGCAGGGTGCCAAAGGGCACTCTGGGATCTGCCAGCAGGCCCTGCTGTGTGCAGTCTTATTTCTGCTGCCAGGGAAGTGGCAGGAGAAAGAGCCCACCAAGAAAAGTGGTTAGGGGGCCGGAGTGGAAGCAGAACAGAATGAAGCCTTGAATTCTAAATGGGCTGCTGTTTACCCACCTGTCCTTGGGTTGATCCTAAATTTCCCTTGTTCATTCCCAGACCGAATGAGATACGTAATCTCAGCATTTGTGCCGATATCTTTGCTGGTGGCGAAAACGGTAAGGACTTGGGTGCCAGGGGAGGTGTCTTCAGGCACCGTCACCAGGTAGTCCCTCCTTTCAAACACAGGGGGGTTGTCGTTGATGTCCAGGACGGTGATGGTGACGGTGGCGAGAGAGGACAGGGCCCGCCCGGGGCTCTGGTCGGTGGCCTGCACGCTGATGTTGTAGGAGGGCTGCTGCTCTCGGTCCAGGGGCTGCTCCAGGATGATGATGCCGGACGACTCGTCAATGGAGAAGAACCCACCGGCCGAGTCGGCCAGGGAGTACACGACCTTCCGATTGATGCCTGCAGGAGACGCAAGAGCGTGAGTGCAAGGAAACGCAGCCTGATGCTGGGCTCGAGAATCTTGTGGCTGTGCTGACTCCGCAGGACCACACAAAGGAAAACAGCAACTATAGAATCAAACCCTACAGATTTGCTCCTACAAAGATGTCAACTTCAGTTTGTAAATATATAAGTAAATTAAATAGTAAAGAAGTAAATATTGGCAACAAATATCAGAAATAGTTGGATATTCCTCATATATTGAAGGAAGATATCTAAGATGCCAATAAATACATGTGTGAAAAGATGTGCCACAGAAAGAGAAGTACTAATCAATTAATTAATCACTTCAACAAATGTTTTCCCAGAGCCTATCAGGCACTGTTTATGCTAGTGCCACAGAAAGAGAAATACAAAATTAATGAATTAATCACTTCAATAAATGTTTACCTAGAATCTATCAGGCACCATTTATTCTAGATGTCAGCGATTCTAGAAATGGGCAAAAGCCAAAGATTTGCTGTGGAAATTTTTTACATCCTAGTGGGAGTAAATAAAAAAGATTGACAACAAAGAATAAAAATAAATGGCATGTTCAGGAGTAAAAAGGAAGAAAAATGAAGCCATAAGGGGGCATAGCAGTGCTGGGGGAGAGAGTATTTGGGAGACGGAGGGCAGGTGGTAATTTAAAATACGGTGGTCAGGGAAGGCCTTGGCATTTGAGTAAAAACCCCCTAGGAGAGGAGGGAGTGAGCAGTGCCTCTGTCTGCAGAAGAACACTTCAGGCAGAGGAACAGGCAGTGTGAGGGTCCTGAGGGGGAAGCCCATCTGGGTGTTTGTGGAGCCCTGCAGAGAAGACAGTGTGACTGGAGCCAGGAAGAGAGAAATGAAGATGAGATCAGGGGGCAGATCCTGTGGGTGGGGTGGTCAGGTGGGAAGCCATTGGAGGGCTGGGGGAGTCATGTGATGTGACTTAGATTTTAACAGGATCACTCATGAATGAAGAGCAGGTAAGAGAGGAAGCAGCTGGAGGCTCCCGCAGGAATACAGGTGTGTGCTATGGCAGCTTGAACAAGGTGGTGGTGAAAGAGATGAGAAGTGAGAAGGGGTCTGGTTCCAGATCTACTCTGAACATGTAGGTGGTGAAGATACTGTTGTAATTAACTAGTTATTCATAACCGGAAAGGAAGAAAGGGAAGACCAGACATTAGAAGCATGTTCCCAGCAAAACAATGGGGGAAGGATCCAATAAAGGGAAGATAGACACATGCCCAGTAAAGGAGGGGTGACATAGGGAAGGTACTTTCCTGTCAATCACACCTGGGGACAGAGATGATTGGTCACAATGGGCGTGGCCACTGCAAGGGTGTGAACATTTGGGAATGCATATTCGCCTAAGAAATTCATTCGATTGTTGCGCTGGACTCTTGGCTTGTGGGGCTCTTTTGCTCCCACTCTCTTGCATCGGTCCCTGTGGCCCTCAGCCATGAGGACCCCCACATAATGGACTAATGGGCTGCAGCGGGAAACACGAGCTAGGCTAGCCTGAGGCAACAATTGGACTGTACAGAGATGGAAAGGAAACTCAGGACACTGGCTCTGATTTTAGCTCTGCTGACACCCCAGCTACATTCTTCTATGACTAGACTAAGGGAAACTGGGACTTTGGAAACCCAGGGGTGTAATTCCACAGAAATAAAGCTTTCTACTATATAGCAGTCTCCTGTGGGGCCCCTGGCAATGCTTATTCCAGCGGTACCCCAAGAAGCCCACACCCATGAGCAACAGGGGAAGATGAGGCACCCCTCTCTCCCTTAATAGTGAGATATGACTGTTTTATGACTGTGGTACTGGCAAGCTATGGGATGCGGCAGAGAAAGAAGATTCCAGGATGACTCTTAGGTTTTGGCCTGAGCAAGTGAAAAGAGGGAGCTACCATCAGCTGAGATGGAGAGGATGAAAGAGGATGAGGATTTGGATGGACCAGGAACTGCATATTGGACACATTAAATTTGGGATGGGCATTTTACTAGTATATTTAAGTAGAGATTCAAGTAGGAAGTTAGTGCAGGGGGCTGGAGATCAGACAGGTTCAAGCTGGCGCTATAAACTGAAGGGTCCTCAACATTCAGATGGTCCACTGAGCCAGGAGAATGGATGAGGTCACAAGGGAACGTAAAAGAAAGCTAATGGCTAGTGAGCCCGGGGCACCCCGTCAAAGAAGGGGGGAGTTCTAGTCAGAGGGTGACCTAATGGCTAGTGAGCCCGGGGCACCCCATCAAAGAAGGGGGGAGATCTAATCAGAGGGTGACCTCCAGCTCTATGATTTAAAGCAATGTACTTAGTTGCCAGAATACAGTTTTGTCTTAATATATATGAAAGCTGAAACATATCAACCAGGAAATACCCATCAACAACCAGCAAGTTAGTGACTGATGACTGGGTTGACTTCTGGTTCTGAAGTCAACTGTTTTCATCCGAGGATCTCAGCACTGCAACAAGGTTTATACACCTCAAATTCACCAGTCGTTAAGATTTATAAGAATAAAATTTTAAAAGCTGTGTAGGCTGAAAAAGCACCACTTGGATCCTAAGTACTCGTAATGAGGACAGTCAGCAGTCACGACTTCCGCTATGACAACATCTGAAAGTGTCTTTTGTGAATCATGGGCCTGCAGCATAGAAGCACTTAGAGGGCCTAAGCCTGTGTTGTTTCCTATGGTAACACCTCACCACGGGGACAGACATTTGGCAGTAACTCCTCCACTGTACAATTTCCCTTAAGCCAAAGTTCCCAGCAAACCAATAAAATAATATATCTAGAGGGGATGACATAAATTGCATTATGTGGCTTTAACCAAAAGGTCAACACTAAGAGCTTGTTCTTGGTTCCATTCCAGAGAGTCCATTTTTTCTAAAGTTTCATCATTTACTTTATTTCTCAAAACAACCACCATATAATACATAAACACAACCTCTGATTTTATTGGTGGTGAGATTTAAAAAAAAAAAAAAGGCTTTCCTCGTCTCTTGCTGCCGCTAGAAATCAGGCCCCAAGAGCAGAGGTTTTCGGGATGGTCTGGGGCTATTTTTAGAGTGTCTGGAAGATTTAATTTTTCAGCATCAATTCCTAGGCCCTAGGGTAAATGCACAGAGGGTTGTGCAGGCGAGCAAGCTTGCACCTGAAACACAGTAACACTGCCTGGGTGTCAGAGCAGGTCGCCTGCCCCAGAAGCTGCCTTGACTACTTGGATGGTCACAGGACACCCCTCAAAGTCACAAGAGTGAATTTATGGAAACATATGAGCAATGGACATAAATACATCAAATAGTTTTCAGGTTTTTAAATCACACGCATTCCCTGTGGATTTGACTTCCACCCCCAACTCATGGAAGACCGGTTTTCCCAACAATAAGATGGGGCAGGAGATTCATGCAGGGGCGTTCCCCTGAGCATTTGCTGAGAAGTATAAAACGCACTCCACTGGTGCATCAGCCAAGGCTGATGGATTTGCCTGGCGCCACTGGCATTTTCAGGTAAGCACCAGGGCCAACGTCCTGTTTTCCCAATGCTCCCCGCTCAATCCCTTTAAGGATGTAAGTTCTGCTCTTGGACATGCTTCCTCTTCAAGCCTGAAGATCATTTAGGAAGCAGGTCCTTTTGGATTCCCTTTGCTGGGAGCGGCTGAGTTGGGAGAGACAGGGGCGGGATTTAACATATGCAAGGCCTAAAGGGAAGGTGCCTGTGTTCCCTTCCTGGGACAGGGAGCTGAAATCTCAAAAATATCTCCCATGTTCCCGGTCTCCAGCTTTCTCGTCCAGCCCCATTCAGAGGCACCAGACTCTGCTCAGATCCCCACGCAGGAGATGCTGCGTTCTCCCGTGTCTGCTCAGTCGGCCAGCCCTGTTGCTGGGGCACTGCGCTTTCAAGGCTGACATTAATCAGCCGCACAAAGACCATGGCTCCCCTCTGGGCAGATCCTGTTCATTTAAACTCGGTGACAGGATTTTTCTGCTTTACCACGCAGAAAAGCCATCCCCTCCCCCCAAGTTGCTGACCTAAACTCCCCCGCACCTCCCCATACATTTTGCTTTTGACAGTATCCTGGGCATCCACACCAAGAGGAACTGGGAGGTTTATTGGTTACCTCTCCTTTCTATTACCAATCAGACTGATATGGAAGCAAGACCACAAAAGATCGGAGGAGTGGGGGGATCCCAAACTAACGATCCTGCTAAATGGCATCACTTATGATTTGGTGGCTCACAAGAAAAGAGCAGGATATATATTTTTGGGAAACATATTAACTCCAATGGAGACACAATTGTGGTGGCTTTTAATGATTTCTAGAAATAAAGTCAGACGTGGAAATGCCAATTCGGAGGCTGTACTTTTGGTGTAGCACTTTCTGGGCTGTGTTTCCAGGCAATGGGGTGCTGTCATTGTTTAATGAATGCAGGTCATGTCACTAAAGCAGAAACTTCCTACCCAAGGGCGTTTGATAAATGCCATCCTTCAAATCACCGTCCCTCTGCTACATACCCAGCAGAAAAGATGAACCCGAGCCGAGGACTCGCTCGCTAATTGGTCCAATGCTCTTACCACATGTCATGATGTGTTACCTTGAGGTATAACATTAATCCATCATTTTGTGTCTGTGTTTTTAAGTATGTAATTCTGTTCTCCAATTTGAGCCTAATTTAATGAGGACAGAGCTACTTAGCTTCTTAAAATGCTGAAATGCCAGGCTACCAAGAGAAGTATGACTTTCATTGCAAGTGAAGTTTCTGCACGTTAGCTGCGGCAAATGGAGCAGGCCTTCAGAGGATTAACATCAAGCAAAGGAAGAATGATTAAAATCCCTATTTGCTCAAAGGAAGTAATAGGTAGTGGCATTCTGTAGAGTGAGGTTGGAGGACAAAAATAGCACACAAAAATTCCCAGTAGGCAAGGCTGTGAAATCCTGGGGTGGGTTGCCAAGGGCATGTACATTCCTTCCCTTGAAAGGTTTCTAAATGGAGGTGAAGTTCCTCTCAACTTGGCCAAATGGGAAGATGGGTATTTTGGACATGGGACTGTCAATTGGTCCAGACCTGGAAGACAGGAGACCTTGCTGCTAGCCCATGATCTGCCGAAACTACGCAAGTAAACCTGGACAAGTCGCTTCACTTCGCTGGGTCTCAGTTCTCTTCATTTTTAAAATGACAGAATCGAAGTCAGCTGCGGTCTAAGAGGATCTTCCAGCACTCTGATTCATTTCCAAGTTTAACTAATGACACTGGTTTTTATTTCCGAAGGACTACCCTTCTCCCACAGCTGCCCATTAAGTTGCTAGACCTGGGCAAAAGTGGGCCCTATCGGCAAAGAAAAAGTCCTTGATCACGATGAACTACTGGATTTTATGAATAGAAAGAAACCTCAACACAGGAGATTCAAACCATTCAGTTAAATGTTCAGAGTTCACACATACAGCTCATAGCAAGGCTCTTACACCCCAGTGAGAAATAACACCCGCGGCGAGGATCATCCCCAAGCATCTAATCCAGTGTCAGAATAACTCCGCTTTACGTGTGAGATTTTAAAGGTGTGAAAGTCAGCACCAAAACCAAATGGCAGGAGTGGGCAACACAGCCAGTGCACTGAGATTTTTTTCAACTTGATCTTTAAAAAATGTTTTCTCTCCTCCTCCAAAGATCAAGCTCCCTGAATTAAGAAACCCAACAAGAGTTTACGTTGAGGTTGAGGTCTTACGTTGGTAGCTGCTTTGACTCTGTCAGGGCAGGGCCCTCTGTCTGTTACACTCATTGCCATACCCTCCTGTGACTGCCCAGGATCTGGCCTGTGTGCAGCACACACAAAATGTGGGTCATACAAAATTGATATAAACTGGACTTTAAAAAAGGGTTCAAATATATATGGAATATAGGGTGTATGCACACTTTGACTAATGATAAAGGTAGGGTTCATTAAAATACATTTCATTCTTAATATGTAATAGAATCTACAAAGTGTGCATTCTTTTTTGAGGACACCCTGTATGTATATATCTGGGAAAGAAATAATTTGAAACAAGAGCAATAAGGTGACTCCAGTAACACTTTAAATTTTGGTTCTAATCATTTTTATATGAACGTCATTGAGGAGTCATAATTTACATACAATATCATGAACATGTTTTAAGTGTGCAGCTCATGAATTCTGACACGCCTACCCCCATGAACCCACATCCCTCGTTGAGATATAGAACATTTTAATCCTGAAAGTTCTTCATGTCCCATTGCAAGCAGTCCCCTGATCCCATGCCCCAGGCAACCTAATAACTTGTTTTTGAACCAACGTTTTCTCCTGCCTTCATTAATGCCTGTTCATAAGCGCTTAGAATCTCACAAGTCTATTTAGATTTCATAGCTTTTATGACCCAGGCATGGTGATTAAGGCATGCTCTTATTTAAACTATAAGGATTATCTTTAGAAGAAAAATGATAAACAAAGCTTTGGTTCTTGAATATGTCATTGCATTCCTTTGCTACGGCCTTTTCCTTAAAAGACAGTAGTTACTTTTGAGAAGTGCAAGGGTTCTATCTTCCTCCCAGAAGCCTGGCTATGGCCCTTCCATTTAATAAGGAGGAGGCACTGCGTTGAGGGGAAGTGGAGCCCAAAGACATCATCCCTAAGTCTAGTAGCTCAGCAATGTGACAAGGGATTACTTAAATTAATAGCTTCCTGCATGTCTTCCCAGCTCCCCCCTCCCGTCTGATTCTGAATCTACTGCCCGTCTTGAGGCAGGTTCCACAGCCAGGTAAGGCTCCCGTCCCCTCTCACCTAGACTGCTGCAAGACTCCTGACTACAAGCTACTTCAGACTCTACCCTCTCCTGGCCAATCTTAACCAGAGTGAAGTCCTAAAACTGGATCCAGTCTTGCTCAGCTGCTCAAGATGGTTCCTGCCTTCTCACTTCTTACAGTCACAAGTAAAAACTTCTGAGAATGGCTCAGAAGGCCTCTGAGCCTGGTCCCAGCCCACTCTTTCAGGGTCACTTTCTGCTCCACTTTCGTCACATACTGTCTACTCCATGGGCTCCTGAAGACATCACCCACATTCACTCCTCAGGCCTTGGCCTGCGCTCTTCCTTCTGCTCAGAAGGTTCGCTTCCTCTCCTTCCTTTGTCAAAACCCTACATATTTGCAGGGTCTCCTCTGGCACAGTTTCCTTAATTCCCCGGTTACTTCCTTTTCTTTGGTCCTTTAACATTATTTTTGCATGATCATTAGTTATATTTATGTCTTCTCTCCTACTCGATTAAGGTACCTTTTGGGCAGAGGGGCTGTGTCTTATTGTCTTTGTACCCTGTACTGAGCTCAGAGCCTTGCACACGGTAAGAAAGCAAAGCACGCTGAACTGCAGAAGAAACAACCAGGGGACCAAAGCAGGTGTACCAGCATGCCAATGCAATGAATGGAGGTGATACGCATGCTGCGCATGCACGGCCACTGCAAATGCATGGTTAAAGAACTGAAGAAACTCAAAAGGGTGCAACACAGAGAAACCAGGAATATTTAGTATTAAAAATGTACATAAAAACCTTCACAGCTATATTATAAGCTATTGCTAAATAGATGTCTGCATTTATGAAAAACAAAACAAAACTGGAAACTACCCAATTTTCCAAGAATGAGGACTGGTTCAATAAAATCTAATATATACATATCACAGGAACACTATATATACCTCAGCCTATGAAAATGTAAAAGGACCTATAAGGACACTGAAATGAAGGGAAGGCAAAAGGAGGTTGACAGTTGAGAGTACGTGGAAGTTTACTCTTGTATTATTATTAAGTATTATATTGTTTATTACAAACAAGTATAAACCTACCTTTCTCTTGTCCACCCCTGTATGTTGCAAGCCAGTGAGAAAGGCAGGTTACAAAATAATATCTAGTTTATGAGCCACTTTTTGTAAAGTAAAAACAAAAGGCAGAAGGTACTTCTTATCAAAATGGCAACAGTGCTTAGAACTGACTTGTTTTTCCTTTTTGCTTGTCCTTCCAGGTTTTATACAGTGGACACAGATCATGTTTGTAATAAATAAAGTAACTATTACAAAAATCACATACAGGGAAAATAACTCTTTAGTATCACTTTTGGAGAGAAGTCTAAATTTCAAGGTATTTCTAGGCTAATTTAATGCTCACCACACATACCAACTGGAATAGTTGTAGAAAAAGATACTTACATATTGTGTAAGAGTCCTTTTTCTGGGTATTTACATTCCTCATTTTAGTTTGTGCTCAGAAAGACACTAGCTTTACTTAGAAAATCATTTTTGTTAAAAGTCTTATTATAAAGTTATCTCAAGGGATACACATTCTGGACAGTTTTTTAACACTAAAATTAAGCCATAGAATTTTTAGGCTAGCCTAAAATTCTCCTTTCATTGTCTGTGGGAGGCACGTAAAATCCTATTACAGTGGAAGAACTCAAAGTGACTGCTCGTTTCTACCTTTAAAATATGCCTGCAGATGCTATGAAATAAAACGGAAAGTTGCCATGAGGAGGTCCATGGAATTGCAATTACTTCTCAAGTTAGAAATGACTTTTAAATAGACTCTCCATTTCTGTTTTAAGTGCCTTTTAAAAGTTTTTCACTGGGTGATGACTAACCCTGGCACTTTCCCATGGGCAAAATACCAACTCTGGGCTCCACAGTCCCTTGGGTCTTTAAATGGTCAAAAGAAAAAAGAAAGACAGAAGGCAGCACCAGTCACAGAGTCAGGGGGAGATCCTGACTATACCATAAACCTCCTGGCGACTTGCCAGATGGGCTGGCACCAGCTCTGCTGCGTAGGATCGGCGACACGCTTTGAAGTCCCATGCAACAGAAAAACGTTTGAAAAATGTTAAAGAGTTCAACACAGCCATAGCAGAGCAATGAACCAAATAAGGGGCCCTTCTAAGCAAGGCGCTCTATATACCCACAAAGCTGGCCTCATTGCTGAGCGAGACCAGCCCCTGTGATTTCACAAAGATAGTTCATCTGGGTATAAATTCTTTCAACTTTGGTAGGCCCGGGATTGTTAAGTGTAAGTAAATTAATTCATCAACTAAGTGCTCAAAACTCCATCTCTATTGATGCATAGAACTTCTATGCCGCACTGCTATCTAACAATAATATTCAAAATGTTTCCTGCGCGATTTTAACTTAGTATGATCATTGTATTGATTCATTCATTCATCCATTCAATAAAGATTCACAGAACTTTGTCGGACGCAGATATTGGGGATGCAAAGAAGGATGGGCCACTCTCCGATCCTCAAATGGCTCTCATTTCTCAGGAGACAAACATGTATATGGTTGATTTTTGGAGAGGGGTGGCCAAGGGAATTTTCCCAGAGAAGAGAGGAACTGAATTGAATCATGAAAGAAAGATAGGAGCTGTCAGGAATACTGAAGTGGAAAAGAGACAAACAGAATGAGCATTTCAGGTGACACGAACACATTGGGGGTGAGAATGATGTAACTGCAAGGTGTGCTCAGAGAAGGGTAAAGGGTTCAGCCAGTATTGCTAAATTAGAAGTTTGCAATGGCAGGAGCTGAAGCTGTCTATATTCAGAGCCACCAGCAAATTATCAGCGCTGTTACAATTACAGCTAGAGTAATCTAAAGCCTGGGCATAAAACAATGGATACATTTGCAGAGAGAGAGAGAAGGAAGATGGGAAGGAGCAAGCTGGAGAGGGTATGTGGGTGGGAACCGGTTTTTAATATGTGGGAAGTTATTCAAAGAGCTCCCAACGGATGATGGACAATATAATTGTGCTTGTCAAGGAGGCTTCACAGGGTGAAGTGAGAGCGTATATCCTGCAGCAAAGCTGATAAGCACACTCCACTGAGCCTCGTCACACCCTGCAAAGGCAGGGAGCCAAGGTGGGAGATCCTTGGATTCTGTACAAAATGCCCAGGGGGAGGTGGAAATCCCCCAAGACACCCTAGCACTCCCTTAAATCCATTGTTTGCACTGTTGCATGTTGGATCAGGATTGATCCAGAGGCAGTACCGACCAGAAGAATCTATGGACGAGGCCAGTGTGAATGGGTGAGCTCATGGGAATGACCAACTGTTAGAAATCAGAATTCCTGCCCACGATTGACTGCTAAAATATTTAACGAAGATGTCCTTTTCTGAAAGAAATTAGTTATTTCATTTGACAACTAGTGTTTTTGGGTTTTTTTACCCCCTGCTTGGAAGACACTGGATTTTTAAGAGTAATAATAATGTATATGTATCAAATGCAAAGATTCCTAAACCAAACAAGGCATTACAGTCAAGTAGAAAAAAATATATATATATGTAGAGCCCTACCCTAGAATTTCTTTTTTTAAAAAAATATATTTTTATTGATTTTTTTTAGAGGAAGCAAAGGAAAGAGAGAGAGAGAAATATCAATAATGAGAGAAAATAACTTTGACCGGAATCGAACCTGGGATCCTTGAGCCCGCAGGCCGACGCTCTATCCACTGAGCCAAACCGGTTAGGGCTAGAATTTCTTAATCACGTTTTGGAGATGGATCCCTTGCTGGTTGGTTTATTTTTGACTGTTTACGTCAGTGGTTCTCAACCTCCTGGCCCTTTAAATACAGTTCCTCATGTTGTGACCCAACCATAAAATTATTTTCGTTGCTACTTCATAACTGTAATGTTGCTACTATTATGAATCGTAATGTAAATATCTGATATGCAGGATGGTCTTAGGCGACCCCTGTGAAAGGGTCGTTCGACCGCCAAAGGGGTCGTGACCCACAGGTTGAGAACCACTGGTTTACTTTAAAATCTTCCAAGGGGCTGGCTGCTGGTGCATAGCCAGGGCTGATAATCAATTTGCCTGGTTTGGGTGCATTAATTTATTTGCTGCTGGATTCTAGAATTTGGGATAAGGTGGTTCGTAGGGCCCTGATCAACTGAAGGGATCTTATTTCTTGTGCAGGGGGAGGGTGCCACTTCGTATTCCCAAATTAAGCCGTGAGTGACAGAAGACTTTCACATTATCTCCAGTGGAACTGGAGAAGGGAGCCCTCAGCCTCTGAGGACGCCTGCAGGAAGGACCCCAGGCTATGTGTGTGAAAGCCCCTGGAACATATCCGCTAGACAGGACCTTAGGGGATTTAGGTGGACTGTCTAACGCAGTTCCCCCAACAGTTTGACAGTTCAGCAGACATGTACTGGGCAGCTGGTGCCAGTGCTGGCAACACAGGTTATCTGGCTGGTGTCCCAGCTCCCCAGGAGCTCATGGTCTGGTGGGAAAACAAAACAAGAAAAATTAATATCTTCATTTTCCCAGAGAAGAGGATTAGACTTCAGAAGGGTTGGGGAACTTATTTAAGGTCAGACAGATGGTAAGGTATGGAACTGGGATATTTAACCAGGTCTCATCCCAAAGCCACTGTATTAGGAAGTGGCTTCCCAAAATGACAGGCCAATGTGACACAGAGGTGATGGGGTGTCATGGCCCCGCCTTCTGGCTGCATGCACTGCAGAAGGTGTCCTGATGCTGGTGGGAGGTAAAGCATTCTGGGAGGGGCTTAGAGGACCCCAGAGCCCTCTACTTAGTACCACTCTCCATTTGACATGCCTTCGAAGAACCACTTAAATGTTTTGAACCTCTGTTTTTCCATCTGCAGGTGGGAGTATCAAGATCTATTCTTGCCACAGTAAGATTACATGTGGTAAGTGTTTGGGGCTCTCTGGAGAAAGGCTTCAAATGTAAGATGATACAGTTTTTTAAAAAATATATATTTTATTGATTTTATACAGAGAGGAAGGGAGAGAGATAGAGAGTTAGAAACATCGATGGGAGAGAAACATCGATCAGCCGCCTCCTGCACATCTCCTACTGGGGCTGTGCCCGCAACCGAGGTACATGCCCTTGACCGGAATCGAACCTGGGACCTTTCAGTCCGCAGGCCGACGCTCTATCCACTGAGCCAAACCGGTTTCGGCGATACAGTTTTTTATATCTACAACAGACAAAGGGCTTCGACTTCAATGTGCTCAAGAGAGTGGCCCACATCTCTCAGTCTTTAGGGGGATGATTTAATTTTTATGGACATTTTAATAGTTCCTCAACTGTCTTCAAGGATTTAATACTTCAGAGAATAACAGAGCTTTGGGAAGAAAAAAAATCACTGACCTATGAAGCTTAGAGGTAACATTTTCTAAGGTGTTAGGAAAGATACAGAATATATGATATTTAAGAGCAGATGGGCTGAATTCAGAATTGAATCCTTCAGGAAACATCTTCTGGTAAAATTACTAGAATATAGGAGAGAGCACTGGACTGAGTGTGCGGATAGCCTGCTTTCAGCCCAGTCCTGCCACTGATGAAGTCATCTTGGGTAAATCTCTTTGGTCATGGGCCTCAGTTTCCTCTTCAGAAAAAGAACAAACTGATGGTTGCCAGAGGTGAGAGGGTGTAGGGGACTGGGTGAAAAAGGTGAAGGGATTAAGAAGTGCAAATTGGCAGTTACAAAACAGTCACACGGATGTAAAATTCAGCATAGAGAATATAGGTAATAGTACAGTGGGGCCTTGACTTACGAGTTTAATTTGTTCCGTGACAGAGCTCATAACTCAAATTACTCTATGTCAGATCAATTTTCACCATTACAATGAATTGAAATGCTGGGCTGATGTTGTGGCGTTCACCGTGACATTCGCTCGCCAACTAGCGGTGGGGTATCTGAAGCTGGCTTGTAACCCAAATTTTAGCTCACAACTCAAAGCAAAAAATCGGCCGAGAGACGGTTCATATCTTGAAAAACTCGTTAGTCGAGACACTCGTAAGTCAAGGCCCCACTGTATTGTAATAACTACTTATGGTGCCAGATGGGTACTTGAATTATCTGGGGAATCACTGTAAATTATATAATTGTCCAACCACTATGCTGTACAATTGAAACTAATATATAATGATATTGACTGTCAACTGTAATTGAAAAATAAAATTTTTAAAAAAGAAGTATTTTTAAAATAATTTTTTATTTTTCATTACAGTTGATGATTATATTAGATTCAGGTGCACAGCACAGTGATTAGACATGTATATAACTTTTGAAGTGATCACCCTGATAAATCGAGTACCTGTCTGGCACCATACATATTTATTGTAATATTATTGACTATACTCCCTATGCTGTACTTTACATCCCTGTCACTATTCTGAAACTACCAATTTGTACTTCTTAATCCCCTCACCCTTTTCACTAAATCCCCCAATCCCTCACATCTCTGGAAACCCACAAAGTGTTAGTTCATCTTGTTTGGAACTCTCTATGGTTCCTAGACTTGTATGTCTATTTCTTTCACCAGGGAAGTTTTCCATCAATATTTTTTTTCCAAATAGGTTTTCAATTCATTGCTCTCTCTCTTCTCCTTCCAGCACCCCTATAATGTGAGTGATGGTATGCTTGAAGTTGTCCCAGAGGCTCCTGACGCTACCCACACTTTTTGGACTGTTTTTCCTTTTTGCTATTCTGACTTGGAGTTGTATGCTTCTTTATCTTCCAAATTGCTGATTTGACCCTCTGCTTTACTTACTCTACTGTTAATTCCCTGTAATGCATTTTTCATTTCTGTTACTGTGTTCTTCATTTCTCACAGATTCTTTTTTGTTTACTATTTCATTTTTATGTTTTTATGTCTTTGTTGAAGTTCTCAAAAAGTTT
>NW_006296540.1:812863-834655 GCF_000327345.1 Myotis davidii
ATATGTATATTTTTATTGATTGCAGACAGAGGAAACAAGAAGGAGGAAGAGATAGAAACATCAATGATGAGAGAGAATCATTGATCAGCTGCCTCCTGCATGTCCCCTACTGAGGATTGAGCCTGCAACTCAGGAATGTGCCCTGGACTGGAATTGAACCTGGGACCCTTCAGTCTGCAGGCTGACTCTCTATTCACTGAGCCAAACCGGCTAGGGCAGTTTAGTTCTTTTTCTGGAATTTTGTTCTGTTCTTTCATGTGGGCCATGTTTCCTCATCTCCTGATTTTGACTGACTCTGTGTGTTTGTTTCTATGTATTAGGGTGGAGCTTCTATGTCTCCCAGTCCTGGTAGAGTGGCCTTATGTAGTAGGTCCCCTACAGGGCCCAGTGGCACAGCCACCCCATTCACCCAAGCTGGGCTCTCTAGGTGTGCCCCCCCTCCCCCTTGTGGACTATGTGCCCTCTTCTTGATGGCTATTGGCAATCAATGGGAGAGATTTATCCCTAGGTGGATCAACTTCAAGGACTGGCTGAGACCACTGTGGAGGATCTGCTGTTCAGAGGGACACCCCATGAATCAGGACTTGTTTCATGGGCTTCTGGTACCCTGATGAGTCTGCCCCTTGAGTGTGTTGCTCATGGAGATAGTTGGGTGGTGGTTAGGTGTAGTCTGAAGCTGTATATCTGGTAGGCTGGCTCTGGGGCTTTCAATCTGACAATGGATTCTGTACCAAACTCTACCCTTTGATGTGTATGTCTCCACCTTGCCTTAGGACAAATTATGTTAATAAGAAGCAAGGGGTCCTGAGACAAGTTCCTTTAGCTGAGTCAGCGGTTCTCAGCCTGTGGGTCGCCAACTTGTGGGTCGCGACCCCTTTGGGGGTCAAACGACCCTTTCACAGGGGTCGCCTAAGACCATCGGAAAACACATATATAATTACATATTGTTTTTGTGATTAATCCAAATTGTGTTAATAAAAAGCAAGGGGTCCTGAGACAAGGATAACTTAGTTTCTGTAGCTAAGTCTTCTCTGACTCCCTATAATGCTTTCCAAAATTATGTTTTGTCTCTGGACTCTTATTTAGTTTATGCACAGCACCTTCTCCAGATTGCTGAACCCTTCTAGATGCCAGATCAAGACTACAGGCACTGTTCCCTCCTTATTCCTCAGCCTCTCTCCTTTTCATCTTCTGAGTATCAGCTTCTCCTTTCTGCTTCTCTCTTTTTCATTTCTAAGGTCAAGTGTTCTCTCTGTGTTGCTGAGGCCAACATAGTCGCAATGTCACTCTCTCCTGCATTTTTGGGACCTGCTGAGGCAGTTGTCCCTTCCTGCTTCCTGGCTAAAACGAGTGCTCACCAGATATTCCCTGGCTGCCCCTACCTTCCCTACCTCACTCAGACTAGGTCTGGACAATGGACAGTGATAAGGTGACGTGGGCTTCTCCCCCAGCTAAAGCTGCTAAGAGCTGGTGTGTCTCCTTCTTCCCTCTCTTCTCCTGCAATGGTGACCTTGGGAACCAAAGGTCAAGAATGTGGTGTTGACAAGATAGAGATCAGATCTCCATGTCACCTGTACTTCACAGGGGAAAGAACTGAACTTTTGCTGGGCTAAACCACTGAGACTTTAAGAAAAATTACCCCAGTGTAGCCAAGCCAACTTGGCTGATACAGTCCTCATTTGCTCTCTCTCTCTCCCCATCCCCTTTCTTCCTCTCACTACTGGATTTTCCCCTTGTTCTTGCCCTTCCAAATTCAAGCCCCAACCTTTAATACCCAACTTATATGCTAATGACACTTTGTAGACCCTTCCTAAGTTGCCCCAGTTGAAAATTCATTGCTCACATATCAATGTTCCCAAAGGAACCTGTACTAACATTTTATATGTGCTGATTAATCCTTAGAAAATTCCTACTTTTGCCAATGCAACTCTATTATAACATTTATTACCTTATTCCTTGAATGTTCATTTGTACTATGACTGTAAACCCCTTGGATGCAAGACCTCCCCACTTTGTCATAAGTTGCAAACTTATCCTAACATTTTTTTCTGAAGGACTGTATTCTTAATTCCCTATTACCTCCAATTTTTCCTCTTTCTCTCTACACCAAGTCCTACTTCAGGCCACTTATTCTGTTTCTGTTCATACAGCACCTTCAGCTGTGCCCATGCTTGACATCTTGCCTAGCTTATCTTCCCAAAACTTAGAGAGTTCACATCTAAAATATCTCATTGCACTTTTAAAAAATTTTTTCAATAACAGTTGAAATCCAATATTATATTAGTTTCAGATGTATATCCTAATGATTAAACATTATATACCTTACTAAGTGATTATCCTTATAAATTTCATACCCATCTGACATGATACATAGTTATTAGACTATTATTGACTATATTCCCTATACTTTCCCTATACTGTATTTACATCCCCATAACTCAGAGACACAAAGAACATTCTGCTTCTTCCTTTTAAATTCTAAAGCCACCACTCTAATTTTGGCCCTTGTGGTCTTCCTTAACCCTCTCCTACAAGCTTTCCTTACCAGCATTTTAGAGGCTTCTATCGGATTCACATTTCCAAAACCTAGAGCTGGTGATGTCTTTTCTTTCATTAAATATTTTTAATTGATTTTTATAAAAAGAAGAAGGGAGAGGGAGAGAGAGAAACATCAATGTGACAATGATACATCAGTTGGCTGCCTCCTGCATGCATCCCCAATGGGGATCGAGCCTATAACCTGGGCATGTGCCCTCACTGGAAATTGAACCAGCAACCTTTCAATGCACAGGATGATGCCCAACCAACTGAGCCACATGGGCCAGAGTGATTTCTTTTCAACCTTGTTTTAAGTACATGATTCCCTTCATGAACCACCATCCTCAGTCCCCAGACTTTTTTCTCACCTCATTTACCTCTTTCATCCTGCACAACATGATACTCTCCATTTAGTTGGGTCCACCATTCTCAGCTTTACGACTTTATCTTCCTGAATGCCTTCCTATTGAAACCCTGGGAGCTCTGCCTTTTAGTAATGTATGTGTGTTCTTGACTCATGCCTTTCTTTACTGCGTATGACCTGAGGCCTGTCACTGCCTTTTCCTCATCTGTGCAAATCTTGCAGCTCCTTCTGTAGCACCTACTACCTAGTTACTCATTAAATATCTGTTAAATTGAATGGAAAATAGCTGTAATGTGTGTTATGAGCCTCCAAGTTCCTCTGAAGCCCCTGAAAGTAGTTCTGTGCCTTGAAAAAAACATTTTACGGGAAAGGAGTCAGTTGCTCATTGGGACATTTCTTTGCTTTATGTCTCTCATCCATAAGAGAGAACTATGTCTTACTGCATTTCAAATATCTGGAAATTGGACTCGCAATAAAACATCGTCTATAGCAAATATTTCAGCCAAGTTTACATTTTATTTTCATGTCATTTTGCCAAAAATGGTCATAGATTTTAGCTCTGAACTTTATCGTTTTATATTCCACTAGAGGCTTGGTGAGCGAATTCAAAATCGTGCATGGGTGGGGTCCCTCTGGGTGGTCTGTGGGGATTGGGCCGAAATCCACAGTCCAATGCCGCCTGCAGCTCCTACCTGCCACTCCTGCTCATCCTGGCCCCACTGTGCCTGCTGTGGGCTCACACCCAATCAATCCCTGTCAGAGAGGCTCGTGTGGCCAAAGCAGTGCTCACCAGCCGTGAGCCTTGTGTCTGGCGCCCTCCCGAGGGGAGTGGCCTGCAGGATCAGGCTGAAACCAGCTATCCGACATCCCTCAAGGGGTCCTGGATTGTGAAAGGGTGCAGGCCAGGGTGAGGGACCCCACCAGTGCATGATTGGGCCAGGGAGGGACCGTGTGAGGGCTCCAGGGTGTGTCTGGCCCATCTCGCTCAGTCCTAATCAGCTGGACTCCAGCAGCAAGCTAACCTACCAGTCAGAGCATCTTCCCCCTGGTGGTCAATGCACATCATAGCGACTGGTTGATCAGTCGACTGTCTTCCCCCGGTGGTCAGTGCATGTCATAGTGAGCATTTGAGCAGCCTTAGCATATCATTAGCATATTATGTTTTGATTGAATGGTCAACTGGTCATCAGACGACTGGGCACTTAGCATATTAGGCTTTTATTATATAGGATTTGCTAGAGTAAAAAAACTCTCAAAAATTGGAACCTGGTAGACTAAATTGTAAGATATTAATCCAAAGAGCAAACGTCTCCTAATCTTTACTGAAAAGATTGAGTTTTATAATTGCTAGGTTGTATCATGCCATCAGTTCATGGGGTTGAATATATTTCCATTTTATGGGAAAACTAAGAATTTAATGCTAAAATTTAGACAATGCCATGCTATTTCTTAGAACTCCTAAAATGAGTACTGAAATTATTTTGTCCGCCTCTGGTTTTATTTTATTCTTGACCTAGGCAGTTACTTTCAGAGAAAGGAATATGCTTAACAAAAGAAGTTTCATGAACCAAACAGCCCTGTCATTTATACCAGTGCAGCCAATGTTCTTCATGAGAATCAAAACCAATTGAACAGCCTGGATGGACTCAAGCATGATGCCGAATGGGAAAAAAAAGGCAATCTCAAAAGGTCACAAACTCTATGATTCCATTTAAATACAATTTTTGAAATAACAAAATCATGGATATGGAGACTAGCGATTGCCAGGGGCTAGAGCAGCGGTTCTCAACCTGTGAATCACAACCCCTTTGGGGGTCAAACGACCCTTTCACAGGGGTCGTCTAAGACCATTGGAAAACATATATATAATTACATGTTGCTTTTGTGATTAATCACTATGTTTTAATATGTTCAATTTGTAACAATGAAAATACATCCTGCATATCAGATATTGACATTACGATTCATAACAGTAGCAAAATTGCAGTTATGAAGTAGCAACGAAAATAATTTTATGGTTGGGGGTCACCACAACATGAGGAACTGTATTAAAGGGTCGCGGCATTAGGAAGGTTGAGAACCACTGGGCTAGAGTCTAGGAAGAAAATGCAGGGAGGAGGTGGATGTGGCTATGAGGGGTTAATTTGTTCTTCTCCAGATAGCTTACTTCTTTTATTTTTTAAAAGCTTAATAAGTTCTACAAAAAAAAAACCTAAAAAAATAAATGAGCCACAATCTGGTATCCTAAGCTAGAGCCCTGTGGTGGATGAATGTGGTGCTCGTTACACAAAGCTGCACAGGTGACAAAGTTACATAGAAACACACATGCACACCACACACACACACACACACACACACACCTGACTATTTACTGCAGTTATGCAGGATGTTATCATTAGGGGAAAGTGCAGTACATTTTTTTTTTTACAATTTCCTAGGAACCTATAATTATTGCAAAATGAAAAGTTTTTTATAAACCAGATATTTCCTTGCCACTTTAGAGAATAGGCCCCTGAGATCAGCAATAACACAAGCAGGTGAAGTGGGTGGGAGCAGGGAGGCTGAGAACTGCTGGATGTGAAGGAGGCAGCTTTGATTTGGCTCCTCCCGCTGTGGGGCTGTGCACCTGGAATTACTGAGGCTTCTGAGTGCCGTTGCTGTTTTTATAAAATGCCAGAAACTAAAGTTTTCATGTAAAAATTTCCTGACTTTTATTAATAACTAATTCAAACTTTTTCTGAACACTGTATACAAGCCATACTAAATATATGCGAGGGCTGGATTCAGCTTAATGATTCCTGTGCAAAATTAGCTTCAGGCCAGAGGTGCAGTTTGAGATGAATTGCCCACTTCACAACCTGATAGCCGCCTCTGTGGTTCCTTACGAAAACGAAGAAATGGATTGTTCCCAACCAAGTACGAGTTCTTCTCTGGCCATTGCTGAAAATGGCATAAGCCACCAGTGAAATTCTGGAGGCTGTCGGTTTGATTACAGCTCAGAATATGCTCCTGCTACTGGCTTCTGACCCAGGCCTTCACACCGGCTTTCTCAGCATGGGGCCCGGGACAGAGCAGGTGCTCAGTTTGTGTTTTTTGGAAGAGTTAATTTGTTCTCCAGATAGCTTAGTTCTTTTATTTTTAAAAGCTTAATAAGTTCTATAAAAACTAAAAAGTGAGCCACGATCTGGTATCCTAAGCTAGACTTTTCCAGAGGCTGATACCATGGCCCGGTGAATGCCATTGATATACAGGTGTCGGCAGCACTCACAACTTCTGCGTCTATTTGACATTTAGTGCAGATGAGCAGAGGGAGTGTTGATAAGGTCATTATTCTGGTTTTGGTCCTTTAAAGGCTTTATCATCTCTGCCCTGCTTAAGGCCCAGAGTCTAACCATCCTTTCTTCTCCAATTCTCAACAAGCACAGCCAACTCAGCAGAAGTAAAAAGGGACGGGCCAATCACGTATTCTTCACTACACCACCTGGAGAGTCAGTAACATCGCCCCACCCTTCCCTCTGAAACATCACCTGCACTAATCAGGCTCCTTCTGTCTCAGTTTCTAGCAAATAGAGCATGGCACCCCCAATTCCTTCAGGAAGAAAATGAATAGGAAAATCCCAGTTTCCTACAATTGGAATTTTAATTCAATTTCATTTTAATTAAAATGCATTAAACCTTAAAATTTCACCTATGGCGCAATTACACATTGTCAAAGTCAAATCGAAATAATGAAAAGATTCATTTGCATCATTTCTGTCCTCTTTCCCCCCAGAAGTCTGCTAAAGATAGTACAGAGAATGCTTCCTAATCTTCCTTTAAAAATGAGCATTTGTAGGTATTGCATAATTATAAGTCAATAAGAGTCTTTTCCTATTTATCATTTTTATCAAGCTTTATAATATGCGGATTTTAAAGGGTTGGTTCCCAGCCTAGATAATTATGCTGATGAGGTAAGAGCATTAATTTAAAGTGTAGCCACTAATTTCTCTAAGGGGACATATGCAAAGACCCTGGACTTTACATTTGTTTTCAACTAATTATTCTGTATTTACTTTTCCATTAGTCCAGTAATTTTTCTTTCAATTCAGAATTAAGCAATAAGACACTGAATTACATAAAGGCCTGTTTAGCATAGCAGACACACCCCATCATTCCCTAGTCCTCTGATTTACAGCTATTAAAATGCTAACCAAGAGGCTGTCTACATGCCCTTTAGTATTTATATTCCATCATGCAGTCACCTCAGTAACCTATTCATTCTCAGAAGGATTACCTGGCAATTAACTCCGGTCTTGTCTAACTCACCATCTCATTATGTAAAGTGGTTTTGAACACAAACTTTATTAGCAACTTTCATTCTCATTTCTTCTTATTTTATCCACTGTCAGCCTGCCTAGAAATGTCAGTTTATATGTGACCAAAATGCTCTGGAAAACGGCAGTTTAAAACCGTCCGCACCGGACAGGCAGCGCATTTCGTAATTGGTCTTTGCACTGTGGGGCACTAGCATAAATTGAGATTGTCATGTTTCAGCTGAAGCATGTGATGCAATTTTTTACTGAAATGGACATGAATTCCCCCTGCCACACAATACAGCATTTTAACTACGTCCAGGAGGAACGAGCAAGTAAGGAAGCTGTTATTTTTATTCTAAAGATTAAAAGAAAAAAAACACAAATTCAAAATTCTTTGTTGCAAGTAAAGGAACTCATGGTATCAGAAGAGCTGAAATGTGGTTCAGTGTACACGTTCTTGGTAAGGAACCAGGGTGGGCTGATGAGACGATTGGAAAGACAGCACCTGAAAATGTGTTGAATCCTGGACAGGGAGACATCCCACTGGTGCAACTGACTTACCAACGTCAGGATCCACAGCTTGAACTCTGGTCAACAGAGCCTTGTTAGCCGTGTTCTCATAGACACAGGCGTGGTAGTGGGCAGAAGAGAACACAGGGGGGTTATCGTTCACGTCTTCCAGGATCAAGTGGATGTCAGATTGGCAGAACCTGCCACCCCCATCAGTGGCCCTGGCGATCAGCTTGTACGCAGGGACCCTCTCCCGGTCCAGCGGTGACGAAGTTTTTAACTGGCCTGTGAAAAGAAATAGCCCACCTTTTCAAAAATTGTCTAAGTTCTTTGAAAAGCAGAGGATCAATTCTATAAAGAATTCCAGCATAGGAAAGACCAATGATATTGGGGCTCAAGGGTCTCATAATTTTGAAAAATAGAACAAATATGGTTTAAAGCATCAGAAAAAAAATCCTGTGATTTTGGATGCAACAACAAACCAACGGCAGGACCTTCAAATTAATTAATGCCACTGTGAAATCTCTGGCATTGGGCGTTCCTCCTTTTGGCTACATGGAGAAGCTCCATAGCTCCTTCGACCTCCCCAGCTATGTCTCTGGGTTTCTGCTGTCTCTAGAGAATGGGCCAGGGTCTGAGTTTTCTGATAGTCAACCAGGTCAATAACCTGAAGACCCAGAAGGGGCAGGCAGTCTCTCTGCTTCCTGTTACCCACCATCTTTTTGCCCCATCTTTTAGAGCAGTGGTTCTCAACCTTCTGCCCCTTTAAATATAGTTCCTCATGTAGTGACCCAACCATAAAATTATTTTCGTTGCTACTTCATAACTGTAATGTTGCTACTGTTATGAATCGTAATGTAAATATCTGATATGCAGGATGGTCTTAGGCGACCCCTGTGAAAGGATCATTTGACCACCAAAGGGGTTGCGACCCACAGGTTGAGAACCACTGTTTTAGAGGAAAACAAACAATCCCAACAGATGCTGGTTACAGCACAAAGAGGACTTGAATGAGCCCTACTGTGCCAGGTGAACCCTGCTAGCTGGACTGTGCAAGGGTCCCTGGTTGGTGGGGAGGGTTCCGGTGGAGAAATATTTGAGGAGCTCAGAGAAGCAGCTATTAGCAATCAACATGGAGGTAGGTTATATATTTTAACCACTGGAACAGCTGTACTGGTGCTGGGTGTCAGCCCCCCTGGAGATTTTGTGGTGGTTGTTTAGAATTTAATAGTTAAACATCAAGACCTAAATAAATGCTATTTGGTATAAAGTATGACTCATGAAGTATTATTATACTTAAATAAAATGAGCGGGCGTTGTGTGGACCATGCCAGCCCGACTCATAAAGCAGTTCCTCCCATGGCTTCCTTGCTCTAGCCAGTTCTCAAACATAGGTTAGGTCATTTCCCTCTCCTGCTTCCAAACAGCCAGTTTTTTGGTTGGTCCATTCAAGACCCTCGTGATGTGGCTGAAAGTTATTTTTCCCAGCAAGCACTTTGGTCACAAACCATTCTACAGCCTCTCTCACTAGTGACAGTGCTGTCCATGGCGTTCCTTGGATGGGCCTCACCCTCTGCTCCTGCTGCCCCCTGCAGGGTCCTGTCTGACTTACTAGGATCTTGGCTGCGTTCAAATGTCAGCTCTTCTTTAAAACAGTTTTCGCTTTCCTCTCAGTAGAATATTACGTACTTCTTCCTCTGAGCCCAGATATATCTCCCCTGGGTCACTCATTTCATTCTGTCTATTATTATCATTATTGTTATTATTATTATTACTAGATGCCCGTTGCAGGAAGATTCCTGCAAGAATAGGGCTTCGCTCCCGTCTCTACTGTTCCTACCCCGCCCTTCTCTGCCGTTCCTACCCTGCCCTTCTCTCCCGCCCATCTCTGCTACCTCGGCTCCATTGCTTGGCTTCCTTCTATGGTGTCTTCAGTCTTTGCTCCCAGGTGGTATATGCAAATTAGCCGCCATCTTTGTTGGAGGTTAATTTGCATATCGCTCTGATTCGCCTATGGTGGACGTAGCGAAGGTACAGTCAATTTGCATCTCTATTATTAGATAGGATTAGCTTACTGGTCTGTCTTCCTCACTTGACATGGTTTGTTTTGTTCATCTTGGAGTCTACCACAAATATGCCGTAAGTCCGTTTATGTTGACTAGCTACCCAATAAGCGTTAGCTATTGAATACATAAACACCAGGCACATATGGACAAGTAGTATATTCCTAAGTAGCTCAGTGCTTCCAAGTAGAAAAAGGTTCTGTGGGAGTGAGCAAGGAGGAACCACTACCTCTCGGAGTCTCAATATTTTGTGGTTCAATAGGCCCAAGGCAACTCTGGGAACATGCAAGTTGTTCCATCTTTATACATCATTTACAAATTTGTATGAACCATCCAGTAGATGAACCATCCAGTGCATAACAGTGAAATAATTTACCTCCATAGAAAATGTCTTTTCCATTAGCCCTGGCCTTCAGTGCCGGCATCTGCTGTGGTGTACATAACCTTTCACTTTATACATTTTACCTGACTGTGTAAGCAAATCTGAGGGCTCATAACTTTGGAGGCAGGAATGTTTAATGAAAACCAGACAAGTGTGCTAATAAGCATCGGGAAGGGACCCAAAGGGATTTCAAGAGGGAAAACTCTCCTTACTCTGCATTGCTGTCTGGTTTGCATGGCAACTTGTATTGCTGATGTAATTCTGTTTAAACTCTTTATAGGGCAGATGCTTTAACTCAACGACTATGAGAAACAGGAGAAGCAAGTAGACCTGTCTGATTACTTGATGCTAATAAATGTAAGGAAATCAGAGCAAGTTTATAAGCCAAATAAAGTTTGTGTGCTCCAGAGCACCCATCTTCAGATACCATGCACATTAGGTTTTTTTTTTTTTTTTAAAGAATAGCTTATTGATTTTCAGAAAGTAAGGAAGAGGGAGAAACAGAGAAACATCTATGTGAGAGCACACCATTGCTAAGCTGCCTCCTGCATGCCCCCTACCAGGGATCAAGCCTGAAACCCAAACATGTGCCCTTGACCAGGAATCAAACCTGTAACCTCCTGATGCACAGGATGATGCCCAATACACTGAGCCACACCAACCAGAGCATGTACAATTAGTATTTCTCAGAGCCCAAGATAGCCAGGCATCATATGAAGGCTCTTGTGTATTAGTTAGGCACCGTTGATGAGACCACAGGAGAGTTTAACTTCTCTCCTGGATTAACAATGGCATTTATCCAAAGAATAAATGTCACCTTACCACTTTCTGGATCTAGAAAAAATTCATTGTGTCCAGATCCATAGAGTGAGTATCGTATATCTCCATTGGATCCAATATCGGCATCCTGGGCACTGACCTTCAGAATGATTTTATTTGAGGGGATGTCTTCGGGAAATAATGCTGTATATGAAACCTAGTCAAAGGTAAAGAAAAGTAATTACATCATTAGTATTTCTGGGGCAACTGCCATAGTTAGCATGCATTCAAATAATTTAGATGCATTCACATAATTTAGCTTCAGCTTTTTTTCCCTTATATCATAGAACCAACCATTTTACAATATAGGATGAAACATGGTATGTCTCTTGCCCTGCCTCTCCCATGCTCACTCATTCAACAAATACTAATTGAACACTACTATGTGCTCAGTACTACTTAGATTTTAGGAGTATAGTGTTGAGTAAAACAGATAAAAATCCATGCCCCTGTGCAACCATGATGCAGGTCTCATATGGACCATGGTCCTCTTTCTGTTAAGCAAAAATCCCTGGGACTCTTCAATTCTTTAAAACGCCACTACTAGCATTTGGCATTAGTATGAGAGATTAAGTCTATTTGCATTTTTCTAAGCTACAGAATACCAATATTGTGGTTCTGGGTCCAGATGGTGATTAAAAGAAGAAAGGTAAATGAATAGGGATTTAATTTCAGTAAGAAGAAAACAAAACCTAGTACTGGCACCTTGCACTGACTGTCCTGTTTGTTATGTGATAGAAAAGCTACCTCATGACAACCTTGGGGATCTGGGTTCATTGCTAACATGGCCATCAACCAGCTGTGTAAACTTACAAAAAAAAGTAATTTATTGCTTTTGAGGGATCCATTTCTCTTTTATGAAATCAATGATTTAGAATAGTCCTTTAAAGTCCTTCATGATTCCTCTAAAATTATTTAATTTTAGGACTCATAGTTTTGTTTTTATTTTTGTGGGCAAAATTATGTACCTGATTCATACTACCTCCTCTACTCTTTCCATGTTTATAATATTTCATCCAAGACTCCAACTCCTAGCCTCTTATATCCAATTGGAGCTCACTAACTAAGCAGGTCAGAGCAGAAATTAGCTTGGCCTTAAGCAGAGAAGGGAAATGGGTCTTGATTTAATTTTAGAGAAGCAGAGTAAAAAGGAGCAATCTATCTGCGATAGCCACAAACCTTACCTGATCACACACGGGGCTATTGTCATTCACATCGCTGACAGTCACTTCCACCATGGCCTGTGTGACAAAGAGCCCATCGGTGGCCGTGATATTGAGGAAGTAAGCATCTTGTTCTTCCCTGTCTAGAGGTCTCTTCACATAGACCTTCCACTCACTCTGCACCAGCCCCAGGGCAAACCTTCCTCGGGGATTCCCTCCTGCAGTAAAAAAAAAGAGGTTTTGAAGCTGTGCAGTGACGGCGAGAGGACAGTGTAGGGTCATCTAGGTGCCCCGCAAACTATATCATTTACGATACTGAACCATCTATTCTCACTTCCTTTTGATTCTTGTGCAAGAAATCCTGATATTTATATGCTTGGCTTGTGTGGAAAGTAAAACAGTAACTTTCAAGAGAATAAAATGCACTTAGAGAAGCCGGAGGTGAGCTCTTGTGTAGTTCCCCTTAAGGACAATCAACTTCAAACTGTGAAATCAATCCTTCTCAGGATGATACAACCATCTTTCCACTTTGTCTCAAGAGAGGATGTAATGCTCCGTAGCTCTTGTTACCAAGACAATTTCATTAGCTGTTGATAATCAAGGAAAGGCAGTCAGTACTATTGAAGAATCTTTTTAATTTATGGGGGTGACATTGGTTAATAAAATTATATGGTTTCAGGTGCACAATTCTATAATACATCATCTGTATATTGTATTGTGTGTTCACCACCCCAAGCAAGTCTTCTTCCATCACCATTTATCACCCTACACTTTCTCCTACCTCCCCAACCCCCCTTTCCCTCTAGTAATCACCATACTATTATCTGTGTCTATGGATTAATTTTTTCTTAAGCCCTTCACCTTTTTCACACAGCTCCCCAACCTCCCCCTCCTCTCCTCTCCTCTGACAGCTGTCAGTCTGTTCTTCATATCTATGAGTCTGTTCCTACTTTGTTTGTTAATTTTGTTCATTAGATTCCACATATAAGTGAAATCATATGGTGCTTGTCTTTCTCTGACTGGCTTATTTCACTTAGCACAATACTCTCCAGGTCCATCCATGCTGTCACAGATTTCCTTCTTATTTTCCTTCCTTCCTTCCTTCCTTCCTTCCGCTATTAAGGAATCTTTTAACGAAAGATTTATCATACAGCTGTACTCTCCCTATAAGGACTGGGGTTTGGGGGAGAGAAGTTTGTATGACAGAGGAAGACCCATTAGTATTAAAGGGCCCTAATGAGGGGTCATTGAAGGTGCAGTTCAAAGATAAGCACTACAATTAGATAAAATTTGTCAGAGCAAAGCTGGGGAAAGTGGGAGAGAAGGAGAAGAGGTGAAATGGAACAGCTTTTGATGACACTGAAACACTGACAGTGGTCCCAGCAATACTACTTCCAGCATCACTGAGTTGCATGGGGACCACAGTGGCTTGCAGAAGATGGGAACAGGAGGGAAGAAAATACTTGACCTTCCAATCCCAAAGAGGAAAATAATATCGCTTCAAACAAGGAGGAAGACTGAATGAGACAGCTGGCAAGGAGCCTGGAATTCAGTTAAATCATCACTGTTTCCCTGGGTTAGCCATTTAGCAAGTATTTATCACCTGCTCTGGGCCAGACTCGGCTCCAGGCAGTGGCGCTACAGCAGTGGACAAAACTGACCCAAATTTCTCCTGCTGGAACTCACATTCTAGTGAGGAAGGCTGACAGTAAACAAATAAATAAGGAACTGACTGCATCCTGCTGCTACTTCACTGGAGTGAACTTGCCTTCTTACAATGAATCTTTAAAAGAGCCCAGGGCAGAGCTGCTGGTCCTGTCGAGGGGATGGAGTGGGAAGGGTGGCATTTTGAGAGCCAGACTGCGCGCTGGATTATAAGGCATGGTGGGGGTTGGGCCCAGTCTGGGGTCTCAGCGGTGCGGGGCTAACACAGGATGAATGGACTATACTAGGCAGACAGTGCAGAAAAGGAGGGGTGCACCCTCCTCTAGGGCAGTGGGTTTTTGCTGGGAGTGACTGTGCCTCCTCCCCGACCCCTCAGGGGACACTTGTCTATGTCTGGAGACATTTTTGAATGTCACATCAGGGGTTGTGAGGTACAGCTACTGGAATCTATTGGGTAGAGGCCAGAGACACTGGTAAGCATCCCACAAGGCAGAGAACTGCCACCTATGACAAAGACTTATCTGCCCAGAATGTCAAGTGTCCAGGGTGAGAAATCTGCTCCCGTGAGGCTTGGGGTCCTCCCTGGGAGATCACTTTCCTCCATCACTGGCTAGGATTCAGTTAGTCTGTGGTTGAATATTCAGCATGCACAGATTTAACCTCGCCGATGCTTCCGGTGCAGGCCCACGCTGTTCTTTTGTTAAATAAAATGATTAATGGTCCTTTGTTAATCTGTGGAAGCACAGCCAAGTTATGCTACATCAAGAGCAAAAGTTAAATCTCATTAAAATCAGTTGGTGGTTGGCACTGCTAACAGTAACAGTAGCTTTAAGCTACTCTGTTCTCATTACCTTGGTAAAGTTGATAGGCTGGCCCCTTTACATCTTCCATTCAGAGACAATGTATAAATAATTAAGGCTGAGTAACAGTTCTTCCAAATAGAAGAGTATCCCTTAGAATGCTTAAGAAGCTTTTTATCTGCAACTGAATGCAAATGAAATCAAAGTGATGCTTTACTCACCTATTTCTCTTTACCACTATTGCTCCTGTCTTTATTGCAGAAACATACATTTTAATAAAAAGGAAGTTATCAGCTAAAGCATGAAATGCATAAATAGCTTTAAACAGAAAACATCAAGCAAACAGTTCCATGAAGAGGAGGAGTAGCGTGGAGAAGTGTGGCAGTCGCTAGCACGGACGCATATGCCCTCCCGTGGATCTTATTCTGCAGTGATTAATTAACTTTCCCACCAACGTACTTAAGCAGACTCTGTGTCCTGGGGGCATTCTAATTAATTCATTTTTCACGGTGAATAATGTAGTTTTTCTAAAGGGAAACCACCTGACTACAAGTATTGATGGATTCTTTAAAATCTTTTGGCACTTGGCTTATGTTCTGCCTTTGAATGTCACAACATCAAAATGTTCATTTTAAAACCCGAAAATAGTTTTAGGGGGACTGCTCCCACATCACCAACCCTTTCCTCTTTGTAGTGTAAGGCCAATCACCCCCAGAAAGCTGCCCCTGATCAAGATACCCCTTCTTCACTCTGACATGAAATCTTCAGGCTCTCAGAGCAATGGTGACATACTTTGTGCCCTCTGGGTGACCTCATTTGTCTATCTTGGCTCTCCCATTGAACTGCTACTTACTATTTGGAAAGACAGGAAAGGGATCCAAGAAAAATGAGCTGTCAGGAGAAATATCTTTGGCTTAGAGTTATAACATTATTTTATTTTTTAAGCAGAAGGTCAAACCTAGCTCTCTAATTTGTAAATGTGATCATATATGAGTTTTCATTATCTGAGGAAACAGCTATTTGCTCCCCCATATTTTTAAAATAAGAGCAAAAAAGAGCTGTTATTTTCACTTCTTCAGCTGAGAAGTTTGGCTGGACTCCCCTTGCAATGATAAAAAGTGACTCAAGTCCTGGGTACCGGTCTGGGTAACCAGTCGCAGTCAAACCAATGAACTTCAAATTAAAGCTGAGTGAGGAACAACCAACAACTGTATCAACTCAGCTCTCTTCCTCAGCCCCAGAGCATCAATACTCTTAACCCCTCATCTCGCCTTCTTCTCTCCTACTCTCACTGCCTGGCACCTTCCATCTCTAGAAGGCAGAGTCTGTAGTGAAAACCAAAGGGTGGTAGACTGACCTGTAATGTGGTAGCTCACTTGGCGATTGATGTCAGAAGTGTCTCTGTCCCACGTGCTGAGGACGGCTACCACCTCGCCTGGAGGGTCGCTCTCCTTCACATTCCCTTGGTACACCTCATGGGCAAAGACGGGTGCGTTGTCATTTATATCTGTCACCCTGACAGAGACCAAAGCCATGGCAGAAAGGGAGAAGGCCTCCCCAAGGTCGGACGCCACCACGGAGAAGGTGAATGAGGGGTCTGTCTCGTGGTCCAGGTCCTTCAACGTACTGATCCAACCCGTGTTGCTGTCAATATTGAATGCTTCCATTACCTTTTCGGGCTGGGAATCTGCGTGCAGGGAGTACGTGACCTGCCCATTAGCTCCCCAATCCATATCGATGGCTCTCACCTGGGTGAGTTTGGTGCCGATAGGCATCCCTTCCATGACCATGGTCTCATAGCTTGCTGTCTCAAAGACTGGCCTGTTGTCGTTCAAATCCAACACCTTGATGTCTACGTCTGCAGTAAATACAATATCTACCTTGTCGAGGGGTATTGTGGCTGCTACCTTAAAGTGGAAAGCTGGGCTGACTTCATGGTCCAGGCGTTTGTCCAGCTTGATGGTGCCTGTGTCTTTTTCTATGATGAAGACACCCCCTTTGTTATTTTCTGGACGTTCCCCGTTAACTGTGCTGAATTGGACACTCTGACTGGGCAAAATCCTTAGGGTGTCCACCGTGCTCCCAATGGCTGTATCTTCTGCAATGGTAAAAGAATACTGAGACTGGGTAAATGAAGGCAAGAACGTTTCAGGGGGCAAGACGTGGATGTAGACAGGGATGAGGGAGTGCTTTACTGGAATGCCCCCATCGACTGCTTTGACAAAGAAGGACAGCACTGTGTTTCTCAGCTGGTTAAAACTGCCCTTCGTGACCATCCAACCGTTGTCAGGATCGATTTCCAGCAGGTCGGCCACAGAGACCGAGGCCTCGCTGTACAGGGAATAAGTAATCCTTGAGTTGGCTCCATCATCTGGATCCACGGCCTGCACCTGAGTGACCAAGTGGCCCCGTCCCACATCTGCCCTGACGCTGGCCCTGTATTCCACTGTCATGAACTGGGGAGCATTGTCATTTTCATCCACAACAATCACCCTCACGGTGCAGAAAGTCGTTCTTCCCCCGCCATCAAGGGCCCTCAAAAAAATACTAATGTCGCCTTCCAGAGGGTTTTCCCGGTCGAGCCTTTCTGTTGTAATGACTTGTCCATTGCTGTCTATGAGGAATCGATCTTTGGCAAAGTCATTGATGATGGCATAGCTGATCTGCCCGTACGTCCCTGGGTCCCCATCTGTGGCTCGAACGTGAATCACCTTTGTCCCGGCAGCCGCATTTTCTCTAACCTCAGCTACATAGGTGCTTTGTGAAAAGGTGGGGCTGTACAGGTTAGCCCCCAGCACCCTAATATGCACCTGTGCAGTGCTAGTGAACAACCCGTCAGAGACGGACACATTGAGACTGTACAGAGGCTCCATCCGCTGCTTGCGGTGGTTGGATAGTGTGATGACCCCACTCTTGCTGTCCATCAGAAAGCTTGTCCGATCGTTCCCAGATAAAATGTTATATTCCAACCGGTCGAAGTCAGAGCTGTCCGCATCAGAGGCTTGCACACAGGTCACAAAATGGCCCCGGGGGGCTAATTCACTCACATAGGACTCGTAAATGAGCTGATTAAAAACCGGAGGGTTGTCATTAATGTCTGAGATGTAGATATGAACCAGGACCTCACTGCTCAGCGATGGGAAACCACTATCAGTTGCTCTGACTTTCAAAGTGCAGTGTTGCACTGACTCGTGGTCCAGCATCCTTGCCGTCAGGATTAAGCCACTGGCGCTGTCTATGTGGAAATAATCGGTGCTGTTGTAAGTGTCCTGGACGATCTGGTAATGAACCATTTTATTGTTTTCTGAGTCCACATCAGTGGAAACAACTTGCAAAACAGGTGTCCCAATGAGAGAGGCTTCTGTCAATGTTGTATTGTATGTAGGCTGATCAAAAACAGGGGGGTTGTCATTCACATCATTCACTAGCAAGTCAACGGCGACTTCAGCCCTGGCACCGGTAAGGGCATCGCTGGCTCTTACTGTCAACTTGTAAACAGATGTAACTTCATAATCCAAAGGGCTAACGACTTTCAGGACCCCAGTGTCAAAGTCAATGTTAAATTGTTTATAAAGATCCCCATCAATAATGATATATATGATGCCTTGGCCTTCTGGACTGGTGGCATTGATGCTTAGAATAGGTGTATCCATCCCGATGTCTTCGTTGATGGATGCTGTATAAAAGGGCTTATCAAACACAGGCATTGCTTTGTTGACAATTGTGATGGGAAGTTCTACCAATGTGGACAAAGAAGGGTTTCCACCATCTTTGGCTAGGACAGTGACACCATACTCAATGTTGGACAAGTCAGAGTTGAATGCTTCTTTTAAAATAACATTCCCCAAATTAGGGTTAATTTCAAAGTGGCCATAGTCATCCTGTAGGACATAGGTCACTTCTCCATTTGCACCTTTATCTTTGTCAATGGCTGTCACCCGGTAAATCGGAGTCCCAGGCTCAGCATCAACTTGCACAGCAGCATAGTAAGGGAGGCCAACGAAGACTGGAGAGTTGTCATTTATGTCTTCGATGCTGACTCTGACCACTACTCTGGCCACACGCAAATGGTCCATCTCACGGCTGGCTTCTACCACCAGCTCATATAACTCTTGTTCCTCACGGTCGAAGGGGACTCCGGTGGTCTGGATGACACCTGAGGTAGATTTTATCTTGAACTTGTTTCCTGGGTTTAAGATGCTATATTTTAAGGGCTCATTAAGGCGATTTCCAATGGCATTGACAATAGCAACTTTGGTTATATTAGGGTTGTTCTCTGAGATTGAGGTGGAGTAAAAGCTTTGTGTGAAGTGGAGGCCGCTGTCCATGGCTTCTTTAACCAAGATGGTGACCATGGACGTGCTGTAGAACTTCCCGTCTGAAACTTTAACTATCAGTGCGTAGTGATCTTTGGAGAGGTTGTTGTTTTTTATGGAGAGCATGCCAGTATTTGAGTCCATTAAAAAGTAATCCACGCTGCCTTCCAGTAGGCTGTATGTCAGTTCGGGGGGCACCTCGGAGTCAGGATCTGTGGCACTAACTTTCAGCACCTCCACTCCGACATAGGTAGGTAGGAGCAGGACCGTCTCAAACACAGCCTGGGTGAAAACAGGCGGGTTATCATTCACATCTGTCACCTCTATGCTGACTTCCACGGGACTCTCTGCAGTCAGCTGGGGGCTGCCGCTGTCTCTCACATGCACGTGGAAATGGAAACGGGAGATGGTTTCGTGGTCCAGGGTGGCAATCGTTCGGATGGCCCCCGTACTGGAGTCCACCGTGAAGAACTTCTTGGCCGTGGACTCGACGATCTGATACACAAGCAGAGCATTCCGGTTGCTGTCGGCATCGGTGGCCCGAATTACCAGGGGGCTGTTATCTAGGCTCCTGACAATGCTATTAACTGGGGCAGCCTCACTCAGGCTGCCTGAATATTGAGAAAAGAGAAAAATGGGGGCATTATCATTTTCATCAACAATCTGAATATTGACGGAGACATTGGAAGCCATTCCTGCCATGTTCGTGGCCTGTACGGTGAGTAGGTAAGAGGAAGTTCGCTCATAATCCAGTGCCTTCCGGGTAGTGATGACTCCAGAGTATGGATTTATGGTAAAGATCCCATCTGTGTTTCCATCTTTGACATCATAAATGAGGGTAGATTGACTAATCGCAGAGATCAGAATGACCGAGGTTCCAATATCAACATTTTCATTTACTTCTGCTTGGTAGTCTTTGTGAGCAAACTTGGGGTGAGAATTATCAGACATGGTGACAGAAATGCGCACAATTGCGGTGGCAGACATGGGCGGGGAACCCTGGTCTGTGACTTTGACTGACAGGACAAACTGACCCATAGTCGTCATGTCTGGTTCTTTGGAAACGGTGATGATGCCCAGGACTGGTTCGATCTTAAATGTGTTCCCCGTGTTCCCTAAAACAAGGAAATCAACGGGGAAATGAGTTATAATTGAGTCATTTTTTGATCATTAACTTTTCATCTAAAGGCTACTTTAGATGAAAACATGGCAAGCAAAAAGCAATTTTTCATATTCATTCCATCTCATTCTGAAATAAAACAAGAGACTTCTCTTTTAGGAGTATTCAAAAGCAACTGAAATGAGTTTTCTGGTAAAATTGTGAATTGCAGATCCCTATCTTCTTAATCCAGGTTAACAACAACAACATAGCACTGTGTACTTTAAACCTGGCAAATAAAAGCTTGTGGGGGAGACTTTTCTGTTTAAACTTTCTTATTCTCAGCCTTGTGAGATGAGGACCAGACTGCGCTGGCACAGGCTAATGTCACTAGTGAAAAGGTATTTTCACCTAAACCATATTCTGTGTTCCATGTTATGAGGAAGAGAGCTGTAGAAATTGTTTCAGAACACTACCACACAGTCATTTGGTTTCAGATTATCCTAAGCTTTACTACATGGAATTGGTATCGTTTCATGCTATCAACACCCCACTCGTCTGAAACACTACTTCGGTGAGGGGGTTTTGTTTAGGCAGGGAGAATTCTTTCCAAGACACTGTTGGCTTTGTAAGTTATAAGTATTTTTTCTGACAAACCGATTCTTATTTTTCTACATCCCCAAACACACACATGCACACACAGACATAAAACTAGACAAATAATGATAAGGCAGTTGCTCCAGTCTGTAACCATTCTAGGCGCCAAATTTTTCAGAAGTTTCTGGTGAAGTAGGAAACTGTTGATCATCGGAACCAACATCCAAACCAAAGACTGGAGATGTACCCCTTACAAGGCTGAAAAACGGGTGCCCACTTGGCCACCTCTGAAACAGGAAGGGCTGTGAACCTGGAAACTGTGCGAGGTTAGAGCTCTGTCTCTGAAAAGTGCAGGGGTGTGAGGTTGGGATTGTTGAGGAATATTAAAGAGAAGATAATGGGGAACACACAACTTGAAGAATATAAAGAATGTAGTTCAAAAGTGGTGGATGGTGTGGAGCAACATCCTTCACCGAGTCACTTTTGCTTCTCTCATCAGCCTCCCTAATGCTTCTCAAGGAACACAGCTGCTTGTGTGTCTAGATTCGTTTAAATCCAAAGTTAATGATCTTGGTTATTCAATTATATTGGGGTTATTCCTTCTTTTTGAAGTACTGCAGTATGGCAGACACATGGAGAGTTTAAATGTCATCATTAAAGAAGGCAGTTATATGTGTCCATTGAAATATATAGCAAGCACAACTGTATACATACTTCTTACTTCATTCTTACTTAATAAACTTTTCCATGTCTGAAAATGAAAAAGTCATGTCCCTATAAATCCGTTTCTGTAAGATGTTTGCTTATTTTTAAAGAGGAAGTAAATGGAACAAAGAGGTAAAGAATTTGATTCTAGCCCCCACATGTTGGGATGACTCTTCCTTTGCCACCTAAACATGAGCATCCTGTGATGACCACAAGTTCAATGATCTCCTATGCCAAGCCTGCAAATTTTCGACAAGCAGCACTATGCAACTGAATGGGAGTCTGACCTTTGATTCATAGATCCTCACAAGGAGGCAGCCATCATTTCACTTCAGCACCTCAGAGGAGAAAAATATAGAGGCAGCTGAGCAATAGTCACCTTCCAGCAATGGCACCAGCATGCAACCCTGAAAGATGGATGCAAGAGAGCACACGGTATCCCATGGTGGAGTTTCTAGGTAAGTCCTTTCTCCATC
>NW_006296540.1:837472-839403 GCF_000327345.1 Myotis davidii
ATCTAAAAATCATGAAAATTATAAAATGTCAAAGCTATATAAATTAGCATAGCTTTTCTTCAGTGGGCTGAAATAGTTTATAGGTAGTAAAATAAATGATTTGTATCTTTGTAACATTAGTCAAATCTTAAAAAGAACAATTTTTCTTATACAAAATTTTAAGATATGCTCAAAGGATTAAAAAGTAAATTCATTGGGGACAACACAACTTGAAGAATATAAAGAATGTAGTTCAAAAGTGGTGGATGGTGTGGAGCAACATCCTTCACCGAGTCACTTTTGCTTCTCTCATCAGCCTCCCTAATGCTTCTCAAGGAACACAGCTGCTTGTGTGTCTAGATTCGTTTAAATCCAAAGTTAATGATCTTGGTTATTCAATTATATTGGGGTTATTCCTTCTTTTTGAAGTACTGCAGTATGGCAGACACATGGAGAGTTTAAATGTCATCATTAAAGAAGGCAGTTATATGTGTCCATTGAAATATATAGCAAGCACAACTGTATACATACTTCTTACTTCATTCTTACTTAATAAACTTTTCCATGTCTGAAAATGAAAAAGTCATGTCCCTATAAATCCGTTTCTGTAAGATGTTTGCTTATTTTTAAAGAGGAAGTAAATGGAACAAAGAGGTAAAGAATTTGATTCTAGCCCCCACATGTTGGGATGACTCTTCCTTTGCCACCTAAACATGAGCATCCTGTGATGACCACAAGTTCAATGATCTCCTATGCCAAGCCTGCAAATTTTCGACAAGCAGCACTATGCAACTGAATGGGAGTCTGACCTTTGATTCATAGATCCTCACAAGGAGGCAGCAATCATTTCACTTCAGCACCTCAGAGGAGAAAAATATAGAGGCAGCTGAGCAATAGTCACCTTCCAGCAATGGCACCAGCATGCAACCCTGAAAGATGGATGCAAGAGAGCACACGGTATCCCATGGTGGAGTTTCTAGGTAAGTCCTTTCTCACTCTAGGCACAGCAGATTTCTACATGCCCAGCAAGGTACCATGGCAGGGGCGAAGAGGAGCCAGCTTCTGACCTTGAATAGTCCTTTGTAACCCTGCTGTTACATGGTTGCTAGCTGCTCATTACACTCCTGCTCCTATGTCAGGTCCAAAGTGGGCTCTCTGCTCTTTTCCTCTTCAATGTACTGACCTGTATTCTTAGAGTCCACTCCTGTCTATTCTCTCCTGCTGTACTTGGATCCTTGGAAACCAACCTCTGCTTGTTTCTTTGGAGTCTACAGCTGGGCAAGAGCTGTGCTCATCTTATCGTTATTTATCTAGTAAACAGCACAGTACCCAGCATAAAGAAGGTGCTTGATAAATATTTGTTCAGAATGATTGGGAGGAGAGATTTTAAAAGATTTTTAACTCCCTGTCTGTATATATCGTGGGATCCAATGCATCCCCATCCTAACTCAAATCTTAGTTCTCGTCTCCCCTGTACTGCCTGGTCTCAGAGCCACACATGAGCCACTCTTGGTGCCCGAGTTAAATAGAGCAGTGGTCGCCAGCCTTTCGGACCTCACGGACCACGAGTGGTCTGCGGACTACCTACCGGTGTGCTTTGCAGTGGCCATGCCTACACTGGCCAATGACCTGTCCCCAGGTGTGACTAACAGGCAAGTACCTTCCCCATTTCACTCAGACTTTACTGGGCATGCATCTATCCACACCCCCTCCCAGTCCCTTCCCCCAGAGATCTTCCTGCCATTCATAAAAGGTTAATTACAACAGTATCATATGTATGCATGCCAAAGATCAGGATTAAAAAACTATGTTTTCCTTCATTTGCTTATTAACATTTTTAACATGTGAACACTATCTTTTCCCATGACAAATTGCTTGTATATGACATATCTGATTAATCTTTGTTCTTTTAAAATCACAAGATTGCCCCACTTCACTTTCATCAACAAGTA
>NW_006296540.1:840526-841631 GCF_000327345.1 Myotis davidii
ACTTTTTTTAAAATATATTTTTATTGATTTCTTGGGGCAGTGGGGGTGTGGGGAGAGATAGAAACACCAGTGATGAGAGAGAATCATTGATCGGCTGCCTCCTGCACTACCCCCTACTGGGGATAGAACCGCAATCCGGGCATGTGCCCTGACCGAGAATCGAACAGCGACTGTCTAGTTCATAGGTCGATGCTCAAGCACTGAGCCATGCCAGCCGGGTGAGTCTGTATTTATTTGTCTGTTGGGTTAAGCAGGCAGTTTAGTACCTACCAACTACTCTGCTACTCAGATCACTTCCAATGAAGCGAATTGGGCATAGAATCTCTGAAGCCCACAGCGCACCCACTGACAAGTAAACAAAGACATGTGAGGTTCATTCACAGAGCTGCCTGGCAGCCCTCAGATGATGTGAGGCTTTGGTCTTTTTCAGTCTGTGACCATGACTTGTTGACCCATAAGTAAAAGACACCAAGTTTACTACACATTTCTTCTCTCTTTTCCATCCCAGAAAAATCTGAGATTGAACCTAATAAAAAGTAACTCTTTCCTTGCTGTCAATGATGGAAAACATATGACTGAAATGCCAAGAACTTTATACATCACCATCATGCAAATGGGGCAGTTGCTTGGCCAAAAAAAAAGCAGTTGGAGATGTTCCAGCAGTAACCACGTGAATGTGACAAGGTGATAAATACTAGAGGGTCCGGTGCCATGCGTTATGCTGTGATCAGTGCAACAGCTCTCACCTGCTTCTATGGTATATATGAGTTCTGCATTTTCCCCTTTGTCTTTGTCCAGAGCCGTCACTTGCAGAACAGCTGATCCCAGAGCAGCCGATTCAAACACAGATGCTTCATACAGCGGGTTGGTAAAATAAGGACTGTGATCATTAGCATCTTCCACATTCACAATGACTCGGGCCAAGTTTCTTCGATAAGGAAACTCCTGATCTCTGACCTTTAGGCAAAATAACAAGAAGCAGTAGGACTAGAATCTTAAGTTGCAAAGAACTCATAGGGCGATGTCTGTAGTGAAAACAAAATGACATCATGTACACAAAGTGCTTGACCCAGTCCCAGGCACATAGTAGGTGCTCACCAAATGG
>NW_006296540.1:842817-845284 GCF_000327345.1 Myotis davidii
AGCCATGCAGACGGGTGTGTCTGTTTGTATTTGTCTGTTGGGTAGAGCAGGCAGTTTAGTATCTACCAACTACTCTGCTACTCAGATCAATTCCAATGAAGCGAATTGGGCATAGAATCTCTGAAGCCCACAGCGCACCCACTGACAAGTAAACAAAGACATGTGAGGTTCATTCACAGAGCTGCCTGGCAGCCCTCAGATGATGTGAGGCTTTGGTCTTTTTCAGTCTGTGACCATGACTTGTTGACCCATAAGTAAAAGACACCAAGTTTACTACACATTTCTTCTCTCTTTTCCATCCCAGAAAAATCTGAGATTGAACCTAATAAAAAGTAACTCTTTCCTTGCTGTCAATGATGGAAAACATATGACTGAAATGCCAAGAACTTTATACATCACCATCATGCAAATGGGGCAGTTGCTTGGCCAAAAAAAAAGCAGTTGGAGATGTTCCAGCAGTAACCACGTGAATGTGACAAGGTGATAAATACTAGAGGGTCCGGTGCCATGCGTTATGCTGTGATCAGTGCAACAGCTCTCACCTGCTTCTATGGTATATATGAGTTCTGCATTTTCCCCTTTGTCTTTGTCCAGAGCCGTCACTTGCAGAACAGCTGATCCCAGAGCAGCCGATTCAAACACAGATGCTTCATACAGCGGGTTGGTAAAATAAGGACTGTGATCATTAGCATCTTCCACATTCACAATGACTCGGGCCAAGTTTCTTCGATAAGGAAACGAGTGGTCTGCGGACTACCTACCGGTTGGCGACCACTGAAATAGAGGACCAAAGCTTTGCACTCGAATTCTGCCTCAGTCCTTCAGGCCAAACTAAGAAGCTCCAGTAGTTACTTACTAACCAGACAGAGGAGGGAATGCATGGCCCGCCCGACAACAGAGTAAAATCTTTGCTCATCAGAGGGCTGTGAGAGAACTTCAAATGCACACTTCACACAACCACTTGGCATTTGCTTCAAAATGCTGAAGCCTCCGGGATCCACCTCTCTCCTACCCTGATCTGGGAAGAAACTTGCCAGGTAGGGCCAGCCCAGGTCAGTGTGGGTCTATCTGTCTGTCCACGAAGGGGCCCAGGGACCACCTGAGATTGATTGTATCCGCTGTAATTCCCATTAGCTTTGTACACATAGAGGCAAAAGCTGCTTTTTGAGTTACCAATCATTCCTGTGGGTTTCTGGAAATTCAAGTGTTCTATATAAAAGGTGTTTTAAGGAAATAACTTTTCTCTCTAGTTTTAGTCAACTGTGAAAGAAATGACCAACTTCTTTCTCTATGCACAGCACCAGGCTGTCCTCTGTGGAGGTTAAAAGGTAAGGGAGACAGTCCTTTCAGCTGGATGGTAATTTCCTTTTAAATTACTCTTCAAGAACATCCAATTTGGTTTACAAATGATCTGGCTATCTGAGAGGAGTATAATAGTAGCCTTTCTGACAAATATAAACAACAAGTAGGCACTCAGACAAATGCTTAGACAAAGTCAAGTAAGGAAAGTAGACATACAACCCTATACCTAAATGATTTCAGTGGCATGAAACAATGGATATGCATGAATGAATATGGGGAAAATATATGTTAGGGGAAAACTGTAGAAAGAATATAAAGAGTTATTGGATTAGGTGACATTTTCTAGGATGTTACTGAAAAATTGCTTTTCTAAAAAGAAGTTTATATATTATTTGTAGGAAAAAAGAGTAAGAATGAATAAACTAAGAGATATAAAATACCATCTTAAAAATTATTAATCTAGAAAAGAAATGTGTGAATTCACTGGGAGTAACTGGCTGTTATGAGCCAACATATTTTATTTTATTATTTTATTTTTTTGTATAGAGTTTAGCACTGACTTATGAAAAATGTGGATGCCTAATGCAGGGAATAATTTTAGATTGCAGGGTTGTTGTTTTTTTAAATAAGATTGTTGGCTTTTCACTTTCTACTATTTTTTAGTCCAAAACTGTCATTTTAGCATTCATATTTTTGTTTCCACCAATCACAAAAATGCTCCCTATTTACATCAAGGGAAAGCTTTGCAGTGCTGGCAGGAGAGGAGACAGCGTCTGGCACGATGCGTGACAGACATAATGTTGCAGAACATTTTGGAAATATGTGGCCTGAATATTCCAAAGAAGAAGGAGAGGAAAGGGAAAATAGAGTAGATAAAGGATATTTGTAATTTTTAGGTTCACAGTAAAATCCTTTGATTGGACATTTATGTCTTCTGTCATTAATGTTTTTTAGTGTTCTATCTTCAAACTATGGTCCTGCTTATAGATGTTAAAATCAATTTTTTAAAAATCTCTATTTTAACAAGAGTCTGTATTTATTATTTTTTAATTTCTCTCTCTCTATATGTTATGTGAGTCTGTATTTATTTGTCTGTTGGGTTAAGCAGGCAGTTTAGTACCTACCAACTACTCTGCTACTCAGATCACTTCCAATGAAGCGAATT
>NW_006296540.1:845643-878186 GCF_000327345.1 Myotis davidii
ACCACGTGAATGTGACAAGGTGATAAATACTAGAGGGTCCGGTGCCATGCGTTATGCTGCGATCAGTGCAACAGCTCTCACCTGCTTCTATGGTATATATGAGTTCTGCATTTTCCCCTTTGTCTTTGTCCAGAGCCGTCACTTGCAGAACAGCTGATCCCAGAGCAGCCGATTCAAACACAGATGCTTCATACAGCGGGTTGGTAAAATAAGGACTGTGATCATTAGCATCTTCCACATTCACAATGACTCGGGCCAAGTTTCTTCGATAAGGAAACTCCTGATCTCTGACCTTTAGGCAAAATAACAAGAAGCAGTAGGACTAGAATCTTAAGTTGCAAAGAACTCACAGGGCGATGTCTGTAGTGAAAACAAAATGACATCATGTACACAAAGTGCTTGACCCAGTCCCAGGCACATAGTAGGTGCTCAACATATGGTAGTATTATCAAGTCAGATAATCAACTGAGAGCAGGGACCACATCCTCTTTATTACTTGGTGTTATGCCTGATGTTTGGTCTGTGTCCAGTCTGTGTTTATGGAACTGATACTGGATATGACAAACACAGCAGTTTCTTCTGGCCCCCCTCACACAGCCACCACCTCTCACCTGTGCAAATAGCTGCTAATCGAATGGTGGATGGAGGCTCTTCTAAAGAGGAAACTAAAAAGTGGAATTAATGAATGTAATGTAGGCATTGTCATTCATTCACTCATTCATTCATTCACTTATTCACTCATTCATTCATCGAACACTTATTGTCACCTATTATCTGTTAAGCTCCAGAATGGACTCTGGTGGTTCAATGGTGAATTAGATGCAGTCCCTGACCTGAAGAACTTTAGAGTTGACTGGGGAATGCAAACTAGTCAACAAACAGCTCTACGGCCCAGTGGAAAGTGCCAGGATGGGACTAGTGAGCACTTCACTAGAAGCACTTCACTTTCTATTCTGCTTTTTGGAAGAGGTGACAGAAATAAGGACAAGTGGTAAAATGGTGTTGATGGCTGTGGGCACGTATCTCAGGCAAAAAGAACAAATGTAGACAGAAGCCCGGTACTGGGCGAGAACCCTGTTCACTGGGAAAATGAGCTGAATCTTAACTTCTAAAATGTGAGACCCCATTTTCACTTCACCAAGGAACCTGCCTGACTGCTTTCAAGTTTCCCCTCTTTTGCATACGGCAAAAGCTTGCAAATAAACAACTCTTTAACCACATGATTCTGAAGCAATTTTATGTAGCAATGATCAAATGTGTCCTTTCCGTTTGTTCAATTTTAGGCACCATCATTTGAAAGATGTGAAAAAAATTAGAAAATGTACTGAGAAGAGCCATCAAAGGGAAAGGGGGTTTTCAGAAATAATACCTAGAAGGAATGAGCAAACTGACTAAAATGCTTGCCATGGAGAAAGGCAGCATAAAAGAATTGTTGGCGCTAAATATGCAGCTACGTAAATGACAGTGGCACAGGGTCACCAAACTGAATTTTGAGTTTGTTAAGGAAAGAATGAACAGAAATGACTTGAAGAATCATGAGAATGGAGTTAGTTACCTGCCTAAGGTTCCTGCCTCTGAAGAAACACCTGTAAAAGCAACCTGGTGAGTGCACTAGATTTCCCTGTCTGTAGACTGGCTGTCACACCCAAGGACCAAGCTGGACTCTGTATTTGGGGATTACTGAAATCCAGGTCTGTTCCACCTGAATGCCCAAGGGTGCTGGGACTTTGTCTGTTTTATATCTTTGGTGCCTAGGACAGTGTTTGGTACACACTAGGTGCTGGAGAAACATCTAATGAATGAATGAATGGTGGTCAGAGTGATGGGTTTGATGATTCCGGAGTCTCTCTTCTGTTCCCTGGGGTCTCAGCTGGAAACATTGCCGAGGGCACGGCACTCCGGTTTCCTCTGGTCCGGACAGGTTTCTGGACTTGGGAAGGAGGAGTAGCACTTAGAAGAACATGAATTCTAGCTGCGTGGGAACTGGTAGTCTCTTGGCGTGTTTTAAATCTCCAGCAGTACAGGAGATTAAGCCCCTGTTATCCCTCCTGGTCTTAAGGAACCCAGGAGGGCTCTGAAGGCATAGGCTGTGCAATTGCCCTGAGGGTTCTTGGGTGGTTATAGGGACAGATTTTAGGCCAGAAACGAACCAAGGAGGCTTCTTGTTAATCTCTACCTCCCAATTACGGGAACGAGGCAAACTCCACTTTAAAATGAAAGCAACGTCTACATAACTTGGAGGCCCTGTGAACCCACATGCATGCTTAAGGCTCTCTGCAGGCTTCAGTGTGTGTGAGTTCTCTTTTGTGCACTGGTATTTACTACAAGGTCAATGCCGGAGCAACGGTAATAAACGAATTCTCTAAATGCTTCCAAGGCCCGAGCACCGCATAGGTTCAGTAAAGGATTACCATTGTGATTAACTTCTCAAGGAACTTTCTTTAAACGTTTCCACAGAATCTTCTGGATGGGAACCAATACTATGTACACTGGGAGATTTATGGAAACACGGCCTGTTCCTCCCTCTCAAGTCAGTCTGTCAGCAGCCTTTACGGAGCAGCCACTGTCTGTAGAATTCATCTCAAGTTTCAGTTTGGCAAAAAATATGGAGTCGCTGCCTAACAATAGTAATTCCTCACTGAATTCAAAAAAAGTGAAAATGAAGGCAGCCCTGCTGTGAAGAGACCAGGTTTCCCACTGCTTACAAAACGGACGGGCCTTGTAGGTCTGGGGACTAAGGTGTGTGCCTCGAGGGGTCAGTGATCCTGCCAGGAGAGCAACTAAGCGTTTGGGCCTACCATGACGTTGAGGATGTGCTTGTCCTGGGCCTCGTGGTCCAGCCGCTCGGCAGTGTAGAGCACGCCGGTGCTGGGGTCCATCCGGAATTTTCTCATGCTGGCGGCGTCGATGCTGCTGTGCACCGTGTAGCTCAGCTTGTGCTTCTCGTCTCGGTCTGTGGCCTCGATCTGCAGTATCTCCGTGTCAGGGAGCACGTCCTCGGAAATTGTCACATCGTAACTCGGCTGAGAGAATTCCGGGCCGTTATCGTTATTATCCAGCACTTTGATAAATACCTATAGTTAAAAGAAGACAAGACTGAGGACTCATGCCAACGCCCTCTTCCTCCCGCCCGGTCCTTGGATCCCAGCTTGGAGCAGCTATCTCAACGTGTAGGGAAGCTGACAGGAAACCAGGAGTTCACAGTGGCAGGGACGTACACTACAGCTGATCAATACTCTCACTATTAACTGAACAGCTAAGCTGGCCCCCAGGGGTGACAACTCCACAGGGTCACTTGAGGCACCATGTGAGAGACCACAAGGTGACCTCAGTGTGTTTTGTTTCTATTATCTTTTTTTTTTTTTTTATTAAAGCCATCTTGTGTACCTTTAAAAAAAAAGTATATATTTTTTTTATTTCAGAGAGGAATGGAGAGAGACATAGAAACATCAATGATGAGAGAGAATCATTGATCGGCTACCTCCTGCATGCCCACTACTGGGGATGTGCCTGCAACTAAGGTACATGCCCTTGACCGGAATCAAACCTGGGACCCTTCCGTCCACAGGCCAATGCTCTATCCACTGAGCCAAACCAGTTAGGGCCATTATTTCTCTTTTTTAAAGCCATCTCATGTACTTAATATATATATATAATTTCAGAGAGGAAGGGAGAGGGAGAGAGAGAGATAGAAACATCAATGATGAGAGAGAATCATTGATTAGCTGCCTCCTGCATGCCCCCTACTGGGGGCTGAGCCTGCAACCCAGACATGTGCCCTTAACCAGCATCAAACCTGGGACCCTTCTGTCTGCAGGCCGATGCTCTATCCATCGAGCCAAACCAGCCAGGGCCGTTCCTATTATCTTAAGTTCTTGTTACATGCTCCTCATAGTGGATTTAATGTGGAGACAGGGATAGAACGGGGACAGGGACAGAAGAGGCTGAGGATGGAGGAGTGGACACAGGGGTGGCCTTCACAGAGCAAGCAGAGCTTCTCAACTGCAGTGCCCACACCTGGCGGCTCTTTCGGAAGGGACGTGTTGAGTAAAGAATACGATAGTGAAATACGAAGTTCCTAACTTGTGTTCCTTTATAAATCATTTTGTTATAAAAATGTTCAGGCAGATATAAAAGTCATAGCTTAATGAACCTTCATGTATTCATGGCTCAGCTGTGATAATAAGGAATTCACGGCTTAAACTTGTTTCATACCCACCTGCTCCCCCAAATTATTTTGAAGCAAATCCCAGCCATCATGTAATTTCAGGGTGTGTCTCTACATGACAGGGACTCTTAAATGCACACAATACCATTACTGCATCTATACAGAGAGAACTAATTCCTTATTGTTATTAAATATTCAGTTGGGGTTCATCTTTCTATAATTGCTTTTGAAAATGCTATGTATGTTTGTATTATACACATATTTATATATATATATATATTTCATAGTTTCTTTTAATCAGGATATGCAAATAAGATCCAAACATTGCATTCGCTTGATGTCTTTTGATTTATAGATTTTCCCTTTATTTCCTTGCAATTTTTATGTTGTTATCATTGGCAGTGAACAAACTGAGCCATTTTATCTTTATGGTTCCCACAGTCTGAATTTCACTCATTCCATCCCTGTGTTTTTTTTCTACAGGTCCTACTGTCCTCTGTATTACTTATACATTGGTAGTTTGATATAGGAGACTTGATAGATTCAAGTTTAATTTCCTCCTCCTCCTTTTTCTTTGACACAAATACTTCATGAGTGATACAGTGCACTTCCATTCGGAGACACATAATACCTGGTTCTCCCTCTGGTTATGTGATATTAACAGCCATTGATGATCATTGTATACATAACATTAACTCATTAAAAATGCAAAATGGTAATGTTTTTAATTCTACAATTTTTTTTTCTCACTTATTAGCTGGAGGAGCTCCAAAAAGAACTCTTTGGTTATTCTGATGTACGCTTCCTGTAGTAACAGCAGCATAAATACTTCTTTTTCTCTATTTATCATTTCAAAAATAATGAGCTGGTTCTTCAGCTCCTCCCAAAGTGATCAATGAAGTATTTTTTTTCAAGCAACGTTATGAACTCCTGAATTTAATCACATCTGATATGTTTCTGTCCGTTAAAGTTACTGATGCACAAATGGCCCTTTCTTGGTCAGTGAGAGCCTCTTCAAATGGGCTCTTATGATATTTTGACACAACTACTGTAGTCTGTGATAGCTTACTTTGCTTTACAATAATTTCTACCGATATTTTTTTCCAAGTATTCTTTCTAACCCCAGTCCTGAATTATCCATTTCTTCAAAAAGTGTTGGTTACGTTTTAGTTAGAAGTGGCATTTAGAGATGATGATGTGGTACTAGGGATGTTCATTGCTACTACTGTGTCTAGCTTTTATTCAGTGGACATAATAAGCAAAGTGTTTTGTTTCTTTGTTAATCCTCACCCGAGGATATTTTTTCCATTGATTTTTAGAGAGAATGGAAGGGGGAAGGGAGGGATGGGGAGAGAGAAACATAGATGTAAGAGAGAGATACACTGATCGGTTACCACCAGCCTGCAGTCCAAATGGGGCTAAGGATGGAACCTGTAGTCCAGGTAGGTTCCCTTCACTGGAATGAACCCACAACTTTTTGGTGTGCTGCTGGCACTCTAACCACCGGGAACACTGGCCAGAGCAAAAGTTCTTTGTTTCTAATAATTATTTCATGAGTTGATATTGATACCTACAATTTAAAATGAGGGCATCTCGGTTTTCACTTAATTTTATTTTTTTTAATATTTGTATCTCCGTTTTGCCATGCTGAAATTTCTCATGCGAATGACATCATCATAATTACTCATTGCTTTATTTGAAACACAAGAACAAAGCCTAAGCATAACAATGCCAACATTGTTATTATAATTACATTACAATTATGGACATGCAAAAACAATTTAGCATTATTTTGTAGTTATTTTTGTCCTCGGGATTTATCCTGCTGGGATATACAGTCAAATTAATACCTTTAACATCACTTACATGCCCTAACTGGTTTGGCTCAGTGGATAGAGCGGCGACCTGCAGACTCAAGGGTCCCAGGTTCTATTCCAGTCAAGGGCATGTACTTTGGTTGCGGGCACATACCCAGTAGGGAGTGTGCAGGAGGCAGCTGATAGATGTTTCTCTCTCATCGATGTTTCTAACTCTCTATCCCTCTCCTTTCCTCTCTGTAAAAAAATCAATAATAAAATGAAATAAAATAAAATCACTTAGATTAGTTCTTCTCTATGTGCTAAGCATTCTACAATGCAGAGGACAGTCCCCCACAATAAAGAACTATCTTACCCAAAATGTCAACATGTCACTTCATTATATCCTGAAGGTCAGTCGACAGCAGTTTAGAAATATTCTTCCAATGGGTAGATAAATCATAGTTAATTCAATCAATCCTCTACTGATGTTCATTTAAAATGTTTCCTACTTTTGCTCTTAGGGCAGTGGTTCTCAACCTGTGGGTCGCGACCCCTTTGGCGGTCAAACAACCCTTTCACAGGGGTCGCCTAAGACCATCCTGCATATCAGATATTTACATTACGATTCATAACAGGACCAACATTACAGTTATGAAGTAGCAACGAAAATAATTTTATGGTTGGTCACAACATGAGGAACTGTATTTAAAGGGCCAGAAGGTTGAGAACCACTGTCTTAGGGTGTAAAAAGAAGAGCCTTGTACCCATGTCTTTTCATATTTTTGCTAGCATACGTTTGGGACCCTAGATTGGGATTACTGGATCAAAGGAGAAGTGCTCAATTTTGGTTGATAATTCCATATTCCCTGACCCAAAAGTTTTATCATTCGGCATTCCCAGAGCAACACAGAGTGGGGCAAAAGTAGGTTTACAGTTGTGAGTACATAAAACCCAGAGTTTATTCTATTATTATTTATCAATTATTGTATCATTTTCCAAACAACTGTATACCTACTTTTGCCCTACCCGGTGTACGAGAATGACTGTCTTCCCACAGCCTTGCCAACAGAGTACCTATGCAGTAAAACTTAGAGTTTCTGCTAATCTGATAGTTGAGAAATGGCATTTTAATACAGTTTTCATTTTCTTTTCTCTTATTATGAATAGGGTTGAGCATATTTTCCTTTTCATATGTTTAATAGTCATTTGCATTTTGTTTTCTGGGTTTTTTTTTATATTCATTTCTTTAAATTTATCTTTATTGTTGAAAGTATTACAGAAGTCCCCTTTGGTTTTTTTCCCCACTGACCCCCTCCAATCCACACCCACTCCTACCAAGCCTTCTCCACACTATCATCTATGCCCATGGGCTATGCATATCCTATATCATAAAAGCCTAGTATGGTAAGTGTCCAGTCATCCATTTGACCAATCAAAGCATAATATGCTAATGATGTGCTAAGGCAACTCAACCGCTTGCTATGATGTACACTGACCACCAGGGGTAAGACGCTCCAATCGGTAGGTTAGCTTGCTGCTGGGATCTGGCAGATCAGGACTGAGTGAGACAGGCTGGACATGCCCTGGAGCCCTTCCGTGGTCCCTCCCTGGCCCCAGATTATGCACCGGTGGGGTCCCTCAGCCTGGCCTCCACTCTCTTGCAATCCAGGATCCGTAGAGGGATGTCGGAGAGCCAGTTTCGGCCTGATCCCACAGGCCAGGCTGAGGGACCCCACTGGTGCACAAATTTATGCACCAGGCCTCTAGTATGCATATAAATTCCCCTGTTAATCTCTCCACCATTTCCCCCACCCCTGCAGGAATTCCTATGTGTTCCATGGTCCTATGTCTCTGGATCTATTTTGTTCATCAGTTTATTTTGTTCATAAGATTCTACATATGAATGAGATCATGGATACTGTCTTTCTCTGACTGGCTTATTTCGCTTAGCCTAATACTCTCCAGGTCCATCCATGCTGTTGCAAATGGTAACACTTCCTTCTTTTTTACTGCTCCATTTCTTTTTCTGTTAAAACTATATCAAATCATTCTTTTTTTTAAAAAAAATATATTTTATTGATTTTTTACAGAGAGGAAGGGAGAGGAATAGAGAGTTAGAAACATGGATGAGAGAGAAACATCGATCAGCCGCCTCCTGCACGCCCCCTACTGGGGATGTGCCTGCAACCAAGGTACATGCCCTTGACGGGAATTGAACCTGGGACCCTTTAGTCCTAAGGCCGACGCTCTATCCACTGAGCCAAACCGGTTAGGGCATCAAATCATTCTTTTATGAGTGAAATGGGCTTTCCCTTTATTTTTGGAAAATATAATGATATAAATGGCAAATGTTTTCAATTTTATCATTTATCTTTATTTTGCTCATGGAGATGTTTTGCTATGCTAAGTTTTTGTTTTTTTATTTTTATGGTCACGTAATTGAATACATCAATCTTTTCCCTTGTTGTTTCTGGACCTTAAGCCATAGTTTAGAACATTTTCTACATTTCTAGGCTATAGTGAACACACTCATTTTTTATAAATAACATTTACATGTTCCCTTTACTTACATTTCCATCTCTAATCCATTTGGAATTTTTCCTGGTATATTATGTGAGGAATGGATCCAGTTTTATTTTTCTCCCCACATGGCTCTCCATTTATTTCAATGCCACTTTTTAGATCAACACTTTCCCAGAAATTTAAGAAGCCACTTTATTGTATACTAAGTTTATACATGCAAATGGTGCATGTCAGGCTTTTCTATTTAGTTGCATTGGTTTACCAGTCTTTTCAAGCATCGCTATCAAATGTTTTAATTACAGAGGCTTTTCAGCACATTTTAATTATTTGGAAAAGCTAGGTCCTCTCTTTGTTCTTTTTCAGGGTTTTCCTGGCTATTCTTGCTTGTTATTCTTCCAAATGAACTTGATAATCCACCGGTATAGCACCTGACAGAACTTGAAGCATTTTAAATTGGGGTTATGCTGAGGGAGAAATGGTTTCTTTAGGATGGAGTTTTCCTACCCCAAAACATAGTTTGTCTTTTTTTCATTTGCTCAAACTACTGTTTTGTTTTTCAGAGTGGTTTTAATTTTTCTCAAATAGGTTTTGAACATTTTTTAGAATTCATTCATGTGCTATCTTAAATTCTTTTCCATTACACTATCTTTTTACTATTTTTTTTTGCTATAAACATAGGCTATTGAGTTTTGTAAGTTAAATTTATAACTTGCCACTTTACTAAATTTTCTTATCACTTCCAGTAGTTTTTCCATTCACTCTTTTGAGCTTTTCTGATACATAATTATACTACATGCAATAGGTATCATTTTACCTTTTTCTTTACAATCCCTTTAATGCAACTTGCATTGACTCCTACTTACAGCACTACTTAGACAGCAGTGGAAATAGTGACATTCTTGTTGTATTCCTGACTAATGGGCATGCCTTTCGTGATCACCATTAAATACAGGCAGGCATTTGGATGCATTCCAGAAAATTGTTTACTTTTAAACATAAATGTAGTCAGACCATGGTTAGCCTCCTATCTGCACGTTGGCCCAGACATGCTTTTTAAAAATATATATACTTTATTGATTTTTTACAGAGAGGAAAGGAGAGGGATAGAGTTAGAAACATCAATGAGAGAGAAACATCGATCATCTGCCTCCTGCACACCTCCTACTGGGGATGTGCCCGCAACCAAGGTACATGCCCTTGACCAGGATCAAACCTGGAACCTTTCAGTCCGCAGGCCGCCTCTCTATCCACTGAGCCAAACCCGTTAGGGCCAGACGTGCTTTTTTTGAGTGAGAGAAGTAGGTCCTGGCTCTCACCTCTGTGCCAGGACCACTTGCCCATGGGAGTGACCCTGACGTGGGCACAAGCTTTGCCCGTGGTTTAAGGCAGAAAAAGGAGTGAGAAGTGTGCCTATGGAGTTCTGGGTATTGTTTTCATCCCCACTGTACTTGGAAAGTCTACTACATTCTCTGAATGTCAATTCTTTCCTTTAAAAAGTTCAAGTTAACTTAGTCAAGATGCTAAAATATTTGTGTTCACAGAAGCAGTTGCAGCAATGGGGCACAGAAGCCTTTGCAGCAGCAAGCCTGCCCTGACCTTCAGGAAGTTCCAAAGTCGATGTGCTCTTGAAAAGCTGGCCTCTTTCTGCTTGCTTTGTCCTGAGCCTAATCTACAGTCAGAACAAGTGTCTCTCTGTAAAAAGACTTCCTTTTCCTCATTTGCTTTTTATTTCCCACAGTTGGGGCCATTTGTGAGCTCCTGGACTAACAAACAAAGCAAAGTAACTCTCAAAGATGCTGTGTTCAAAACGGTCATTGAAAGGCCTAAGGAAGGGCAATGGACTCAAAGCAGGAGGAGACCTGAATGTAGGAAGTCTCTTCGGGGCTGGTTTCCATGCTGCCCACCGCAAACAGTCTGGGCTTCGCAGGCTCCTCTCAGCTAAGCCCGGGTGAATGCCAAGCCCGGCTTCACAAAGGCTCATGGTGGGAAGCCCATGGGGTGAGCTGCAGCGAAAAGCCTGCCTTTGACTAGAACCAATTAAGTGCTAAATGACTGAAATTCTGTTCTGTCTCTGTTGGTATTTTAAAACCACATTTAAAACATTCTACCGTTGTGATTTCAAGGGTCACGCCTCCTTGTATTTAGAATGTATAAACATAAAAATCATGCCAGTTTTGAGCTTGTTTTGCAGTGTTCAAACCCGTATCATCTTTGTTTCTTAATCTTTGTTATCTCTAGTTTACCAGCGTTGTGAGAACCAGAGAATTTGAGGAATGTGCCCAACGTGACAATGGCAGGGCCAGACCTGAACCTGGGTCTTACGGAGCCACATTGTGAATTCATACCATGTATCCCATCATCCCATTCCATGTGCATTTAAACTCCACACACATTAATTGTGAAACACATGTGAACAAATATGGGTGCAAATATCATGGACCTTGCTATACAGAACTTCTATAGGTAACTGACATGACAGCTCTCCCTTTAGGAACGTCAATCATAGGGTTATTCTAACTAGAAAGTTCTCTGCTGCCCTTAACATTGGAATTCGTTTCAAAAACTGATTTATGTATAAATTGTCAGGCACAGACCTATTAGAGGCAGTGACATTTTGCCATTATTTTTTTTAGCAGAAAGTCTCACATTAGAATTGGCTTGCTGCCTTATTTTTTTCTTTATATAATTGCACTTGTCCCAGCATTTTCCTAACTTAAGTATACAAGGAAGTTTTGGGCCACTGCCCTTTTCCCTGCTATGCATGCCACGGCACTACAAGACATGAATGAACACCTTCGATGAAGGCAGTGTTCCTTGGGAGTCCCTTGATCTGGGGAATCATGGAGCAGCTTTGGCAAAAGTGGTTTCTTTCTATCCTTTCCCCCAGCACCCACCTTTTAAGCAGGTGCAGGGTGGAGAGAAAGGATAATACCAAGCCTGTGAGCTTGGCGGGTTAAAGAGAGGGCAGTGAGGAGGGTGGGATATCATGTATGGCTGGCTATGAGACATTCTATTCTAATTGCCACAGGGGGTGCCATGTTCCTAAGGCAGCCACCTTAAAAAGTGTCCCCCTGGCAACTAGTAGGGCTAGGTAAGTTGCTCTCCCGGCCTTAGAATTGAGTTGTGCCTTTGAGAGGCAGCACAGTGGGTGGTTCTGCAATCCAACTGTGTCTGAGCCCTGATCTACTCAACTTCCTGAACCTTGCTTTGCCTTAATTTCTGTATCTATAAAATGGGCATGACAATAGGGGATTAGTTTGTGAATTCAAAGGGGCCTGACAAGCTCAGGGGAGCCAGATGGCAGGTCTGACAAGCTCAGTGACCAAAAGGAACCACACAGGTTGGTATGATCACAAATTCCTAACTGGGCAGGTCACAGCAGGTAGTCATGTCTCAGACCTGTGGTTTCCTTAGCAAAGATCCATCTTTACTGTAAAGTGAGCTCTGTCCATTGTTCTCATGCAGGTAGGATCACATACCTTGGACATGGCAGAGTAATGTTCTTTTCTAGACCCCTGGAAGGGGCAACAGCAGGCACCAGGGCACCAGACCATAGGACCGCTCTTAGCTTCCTGTTCCCTGCATACCATCTCTGTGTGCTGTAACTGCTAATTAACTATCATGTATGTGTTGCCATTCTGCGTTTCCTAGAGAACTCCATTCTCCAATCGTAGAGAATTCCCTGCTTTGCTTTCTCCTGCCTCCTTAAGCTACCACCAATGGATTTCACCCACCTTCCTTCCATCTTCTTTGATTTTAATGTTTAAAATAGCTGCCATTCTTCAGAGCATTTGAGGTCTTGCTCCCTGGCCTATGTCAACAGTGTGGCCCAGATAAGCTTATAAAAATTCCCTGCAGGTTTGGATGTCTCTTAGGTGGACAGTTTCCTATTTCTAACATAACAAATTACCAGACTTAGCAGTTTAAAATGACACTCATTTATCATCGCCTGGTTCTGTAGATCAGAAGTTTGAGTATGGTAAGGCTCAACTGGGTTCTCGGCCAGCGTCTCACAAAGCTGAAAGCAGGGATGTGCTCATTTCTGGAAGCTCTGGGGGTGAATCAGCTCCAATTTGGCTGCATCCAGTTCCTTGAGGTTATAGGCCTGAGGCCCCTTTGTCCTTACTGGCTGTCAGCAGAAGCCGCTCTCAGCTCCTCAAGGCTGTTCATGTTCCTTGTCATGTTGCCGCCTCCACACTCAAACTAGTGGTGGTGTTTCAGATCCGCTCACAGTTGGAATCTCTGCCCCTTTGGCTGCATCTCCTCTGACTTCAGCTGGAGAAAGTCATCTGCTGAGGGGCCCGTGTGAGGAGACTGGGCCCACCTGGATAATCCAGGATATTCTATCTTAAGATCTGTCACCTGAATATTCTCCTTCCCCTCTCATAGCAGCTGGTGCTCCTATGATTCCTCACCATCCTCTAACCCTGTCGTCGGCGAACTGCGGCTCGCGAGCCACTTGTGGCTCTTTGGCCCCTTGAGTGTGGCTCTTTCTAAGCCTTAGGAGTACTCTAATTAAGTTAATAACAATGTACCTACCTATATAGTTTAAGTTTAAAAAAATCTGGCTCTCAAAAGAAATTTTAATCATTGTATTGTTGATATTTGGCTCTGTTGACTAATGAGTTTGCCGGCCACTGCTATAACCGACTGTACCACCTCTCAACCCTTGCATCCCTCCCTTCTCAGCCAGACACTCATGCTCATCTCTGGGCTTCTACAACATGAAAGTGGGGAACACTTCTGTAATGTAAAAGAATAGCATGGCTATTTCTATTTCTTATTTCTTGAAGGGAGTTAACCTCTTGTTTTCTATCCAGGGCTTCAGTAGACAACCTTAGTCTCTTTCTTAACTCAGTCCAACAGCGATTTGAAACACTGTGGAAACAGCCAGTTTGGTCACCAGAGCGGGGAGGCTTTGAAAGCCAACAACCCCCTCAGGTGTGTATGTTTCCTAGGAAGCATGGGTGGTTGCTTGTTGAAACTTTTAACTGGAGTTTCTGAGTGATGAAAAAGTGATGGTGAATTACTTTATTCAAATATTTTTGGGCCACATGCGCATTTGGATATCTGATGAATACTAAGGATCTACTCTCTAAAAAAAGGAACATACACACCAACTTTTATAAACAGGTTCATGGGCTTAAGCACCTCTCAGACATTCTTGGAGAGTTTACTTTGTTTGCACAACTGGGTGCTCATCTGCACTGGTTTGCTGGAGGCAGCAGGGGTTAGAGGTTGGGCAAAGGTCTCTACAGGAAGGAACACAGCTGGAACCAGAGTGCGGGTCTTAAATCTCTCCACTCCACATTATCCATTTCTTGGTCTTGGTCTCTAGACCCTCGAGTGATGCTATTTCTGGTGCCAGGCATGAACTATTTGTTCCCATTCCATCACATTATACATGTAGAAACCGGGAGTAGGTTTTAAAACCTTGGGGGTAATTCTTGGAACACAGAAAGCACTCAACAATGCTGGACGGTTTTAGGCAAAGAGAAGACTGTCAAAGAGCCATCCAAAGTGGCCATCCTGGGAGGGAGCCTCAGGAACTAGGAGAACCCAGGAGTGCACCTCTGGTGTGCTCCGAGGCCTCGACAAGTTCCGCCTGGTTGATCTGCATTGCGGTTACCTTCAGGGATCATCTTGCACTTCTATCCCAGGACAAGTCAGCAAGTGTCCAGGGTAGCCCTCCAGGAAAAGACAGGGATGCAGCGCCGAGTCATCCCCTTCCCCGGAGCGCTCTCAGGCTCTCATTCATGTCTCACAACCACCTGGGTGGCAGTCTCCTAGATGGTCACCTAGGCTAACGATGACAGTAATACTAGCAGAGCTAGCTAATATTTATTAAGAACTTCCTATGTTTAGACCTCATGCTAATACTTTGTATCTGTAAACACATGCAAACCACAGCAATTCTAATGATGCAGGCGTGAGTCTGCCCATTTTATAGATGAAAGGACTAGAGTGCAGAGAAGTTGACTGACCTGCACCTGCTGGAGGGAATTCAGCTACTACGTGGAAGAGCTGGGATTAGAACACGGATTTATTGCTACCGAGCCCATGCTGTCAAATACTCTGCTGTGTTACATAAAGTACAGTAACGTCCTTCATAAAATCAACAACTATTTTATGCAGAGGCCCTTGTCCATTCGCCAGGTTTCTGCATATGTTGGGAGGCTTTTTTCTTCCATTTAGTACATCTGCATCTTTGCAACTTGAACTCCACAGAACCATTTTACAGTCAGCACTCACACTAGGGAATCTCAGTAAGGAAAAGGATGTTTATTCATCACCAGATAGGGTAGCTCTGAGGCACGAGAATCCTGTGAGTTGGGAGAACAGGCAAAACCGAAGATGAAGGAAGCGTTTTCATGCAGACAGAGAGCCCCGAGGCTCAGATTTATTTGACATTCGCCAAGTAGACTTCCACATGTTGTTTACGGCCGATTGAAACGTGTGTCATACCATGTTTTATGATTCCAGATGAACAAAGTACAGAATAGTTCCCAAAGGGAAACCGAACAGGTGCTTGGGGGCTCTGGGGCATTTATTCAGTTATATGGTGAAGGGTATCTGTTTGATGGTGGAATCATTATAGTCAGGGTTGGAGCATGCTTTGGTGGTTTCTAAAAGAAACACAGGGTGCTTTTCTTTCTCCAGACACCCTCTTGTAAAAGTGTCCTTGACACGGAGGGCTTTGACTGACTCGGAGAACAGCTGCTGTCACCACTGCCAGAGGGGCTGTGGCACGTGTGAGCGGAGGCTGATTGGCAGAGGCTGGTGGTGTATCCAGGCCCAACACAGACCAGTAGACAGAGTGATGGCTTTTTGATGGTAATAATGATGACATACAAGTTTATACTTTGGAAACTGTTAGTTCTCATTTCTTGAGAGGGTCATGGCCCTGGGGACATAGAGTAACTTGGAAGCTTTTGACAAGAAAATCTCTTGATATCCTTTATTAGTCCACTTAATTTAGCTTAGGTTGGCCTTACCAAGGGGAGGCTCCAAGTTCACCCCAATTCTCTAATGCCTTCCCAACTGCCCTGGCAATCATTAGTCTGAAATAAATTCCATATTAATTTTTAAAAACTAGGTACACATTAGCGATCTGGTTTTAAAATCTGAATCACGGTGGCCTTAGGCATCTAGTGCAGCTCCTAGCACATGGTATGCATAAAGAAGTAGTTGTGAAATAGATGCTGTGGACTGCTTTCTTGTTGGGTCCTAATGAAATTCAAAAATAAAAGTTTCGTTGATAATTTTTTTGGTTTACGTGAATTGGTTCTGTGCTTTGGATCCAGCATGCCCGCCATACAGGTCCTGTTGAATATGTAGTGTCTGCTATTCATTTACTTATTCTAAAAATACTTAATCTCTCTCTAGAACATCCTGGGCATACTGAATTACCATTTAATTCAATTATTCTAAAACCCTGGAGAAAAGTATGGAAATGAATATGGTTCCACGCTTTATTTGTATTTTACTCAAATATATCTTGTGTTTTTCAGTGGTGCTAAAAAGTTGAGGTTGGATATTATGCTAAGACCTGGCTAATTTAAAAAGCCTGATTTAAATTCCCATTTAAAGTGAATTAGCACTGAAGACTTAGCAGTACTCCAAGTGGGTTATTTTATATTAGGCTGGTGTGATTCCTGTAGGATGTCAACCACAGTGTCCTTTCCTGGTGTCCTGAAAATACCCTGAAACTGTACAGATTTAGGTAGGGTGACCATGTGATTTATTGTCCCAACTGGAGCAATTTAAAGAGTTAATGAAATACTATAAATTATATCAATGCCACAGGAGTGAATGGGACCCTCTCAGGCAAATAGGATCCTACAGTCATCCCCGGAAAGGACTAGGAGCGGTCACATGCGGGCTGCCTTATCCTGTGCATGCCACTCCCTCTCTAGGTTTCAGTTTATTCAGATGAAAAGTAAAAGGGTTGTACTATAATAATCCTTATTGTTTCCTAAGATTCCCAGCATTCTATGATTATAAACAGCGTCAAAGGGGTCTCAGCATATTTTTGAGACCTCTTCAAATTAAGAGGCAGCTGCATAGACAAGCACATGAAACCCTCCTCCTCTTCTCCCCTTTTTAAAACTACATAGTTACATAGGATTACATCATATTTTAAACACGTCAACACTTGCTTACTGCAGGGCTGGCAAACACTGCATCCTCACTACCTGAAGGACTGTATTGAGGAGGATTCTGAGGACATCTGGGCTCAGTGGGGAAAACCATCTTGATCAATAATAATGGCTTCTGGGGTCATGGGAACAGGAGAGGGAAGTGGGAAAGGTTACAGGACACGTGTGTGTGTGTGTGTGTGTGTGTGCCAATCCTGTCATAACTGGTCTAAGGTATCTGATACTAACATAAAAAAACGACAACAAAAACTGTTCTTGTATTTAGGGTAAATCTGCCTCACACTGATAGCTGACAGTGTGTTAGTGTCACCTAGAGATTTTCTCCTCTTGATCCATGCCCTCTCATAAGCTCTCAAGTAGCAGAGTCGAAGGAGTGGTCCTTGGCCTTGGCTGCCTGTTAGAATCCTGTAGGATCTCTGTGGGTGGACCCAGGCTTCAGTGGTTTTAACAACCCCTAGGTCCCTCCATCAACCCACTGACATCCAGGCTAACACGGGAGGTGGGAGTCTGGGCCCCTAGATCCCAGTCCTTGTCTTTATTAATGCGTGTGACCTTAGCTATATCACTCATCTGATCGCAGTCTGTAAAATGAAGTTGGACCCTTAGGTATTCTCTAACTCTAACTTACTGTGACTAACAAATGAGGCGAAGAATATCATAGTGTGTTAACTCAGACAATGTAGCTGTTCTCCTCTTTGTAAATTCAAGGAAAGCGGATGTTGTCAAAGAGGCAGATTTACAGCAAATGATCAGGGAACAAACACATCTCACTCTCCCGCCCACGAATAATCAGGATTTCTGGAAAGAAGCAGCTAAGTGATGCAATATCCGTGATAGGATCCTTTTTCTAGGTTGTGCTCTCACTAGAAATCCATGGACCTAATTCACTATGTCCAATGCATCCCACTATTGAGCAATTCGATGTCTTACCTGAGTGACAGCGATGTTTGTCCCGTCTGTGACTTCCACAGTCATATTATAAACGGATCTCTGCTCTGCATCCAGAGGTTTGGCAATGACAATGGTCCCGACACCCTTCTCTGCGTCAAAAGAGCTGTCAAAATTCCCCCCTGATGATGTCACAAAAACAATATCAAATTAGCATATCTGAGAAGTTATTACATGGATTGAAGCACATTGCTTTAAAGTGAGCTCTTATAATATTTTTGACAGGCATCCTTATGTCTCAATTTTGTACATATCAAATGGGATCTCTTTATATCTAACTTAATTCATATTGTAAAACACAGCTGCTATAATACCTAACAAATGTCACCCCAAAATAATGTATTGTAAAGAAAACCTCAGCACTAGTGTTAAAAGTAGTGAAGCATAAACTGACTCCATAAAATATTAAGAAAACTAAAGACCCATCAACCCCTCATAGCTTCTGGGCCAGGAATTTGTATAACTTTTGGCTTTTCCAAAGTAGATTAAATTCTAAATTAACAAACAGTCCAATTATGATGAACAAAAATGACTATTCCAGGATTGATGGTAAACATTTGGTGCTAGAGTTCAGAGTCCCCCCATTACATGTCAAAAATAAAATTATAAATATTGGGGGAAAAGGCAAAAGCAAAATAAGAGAATAATTTCATATAAAAATTTTATATCTGCAAGTTGGGATATTTATAGGAATGTTTTTATGCTATTTTGACAATGTGAATTATTTTTCTCCCTCCAAAGTAGAAAGTCTATGGGAAACTTACAAAATGAAATCTGGAAATAAGTTGAGAAAAACATCAGCTTATGTATATCAAAGTATAAAATAATTAACATAAAAAGTTTAGAAAACTTCACTTGTTCCCTTCTGGAATAGGTATAATCTACAATCTGTGAATGATACACTTAAGACAACGCAGGCCTTGCAAAATTATTGTAGATGTTTTCCATTCCTGTGAACCAAAGTGTGGTTTATGATTGTTCCAAAATGAAAGATTTATTTTTAGGGGAAAGAGAAGATAATGGGTTTATACCATTTATAGGCTAGAACAATTTTAATTAAATATCAGTACATGTTCGCAAGCTGTATTTATTTTTGTCTGAAATTTCATGATGTGAATTTTGCTCTTAGACAGTTTTATTTAGCTACAGCTCACAGGGCAATGCATTTACTCAATTTCCTATTTTAGAAAAGAAATCTTGAGTTCTTTTACAGTCAGCGTTCTTTTCCTTTCATTTTGCTGATCAATGAACAATACTCTATACAATTTTTATGATATTACAAATGAGCAGGTGAGTTCAGGGAAAGGAGACGTTTACTTGAATTGCTAGAATGTGATATACAGTGACACAAAATAAATACAGTAGCCGCCCCCCTTATCCACAGGGAATAAGGGGGGATTCCTGATGTAGTTGCCAGAAACCCAGGATAGTACTGAACTTTGAATACACCATGACTTTTCTGACACATACATACCTATAGTAAAGTTTAATTTATAAATTAGGCTCAGTAGGAGATTAACAACATTAGCTAATAATAAAATAGAACAATTTTAACAATACACACTTTGTAATAAAGGTTATGTGAATGTGGACTCTCTCAAAATACCACCCACTGCACTCACCCTTCTTCTTGTGATGATGTGAGGCAGGACAATGCCTAAGTGAGGTGAATGTCATAGATATTTTCAGACTGAGGTTGACTGCAGGTAACTGAGACGGGGAAAAAGCGAAATCATGGATAAGGGGGCACTGCTGTACCATGCTTAATTAAAAAAAACCTGGTCACACATATCTCAAATACTTATTGCTTGCAGCTGTCATATACACTGAAGATTATTTAATTGCCAGAGAGAGCATAATTGCCCTTGACATTTCATTAAAGTTATGGAGACACAGGGGTACCACAGAATTGCTTGGAGAAGATACATTTTTCAAAAATTTCATCTAAAAAGAGACTCATCTTCCAATTAATATCTTTAACTGATTTACTGAGAACTAAATGTTAATTATAAATTTTAAAAAAAAGTATTTTGAAGAACAGGATAAGGAGAAAGGGGAGGAAATCTAGGCTGAAGAGGGAAGCAAGCCCTGGGTCACCACGTCTTCTCCAAAGGGGATGCCTCATGTTGATTACCGCGTGAAATAAAAGGTAAGGCTGACTCCAGCGTCTGGAATAAACATCTTAATGAGCAAAGGAAAATCATTTGCTATCGAATGGTACCTTCTGAAAAAAAACCTTTGCCAAGGAAACTTTCAAATCTCCTCAGACCTGTGTGTAAAAAAAGATAAGAATGCAACTTCTTAAGACATTTCTTAATCATATTTCACATCAGTTTTAGACTGTTTTCTTAACTAAGAATTACAGTAGCTCTGGTTTAACTTTCAACTGCAGTCTGAAAACATTAAATGAAAAATTCCAGAAATAAACAATTCATAACTTTTAAATTGCTTGTTCTTAGTGTGATTAAATCCTGAACTGGCCAGCTCTATCCTGCCCTGGGCATGAGCCATCTCTTTATCCAGAGTATTCTATGCTGTTTACGTCTCCCTTGGTTATCTCTAACCTGCATTCAACTAACCCGTATTTGACTTAATAATGGCCCCAACGCATAAGACTAGTGATGCTGGCAAGTCGGATATGCCAAAGAGAAGGCGGAAGTGCTTCATTTAAGTGAAAAGGTAAAAGTTCTCGATGTAAGAGAACAAATCTTGTGCTGAGCCTGCTAAGATCCGTGATTAGAGTGAATTTTCTATTTGTGAAATTGTGAAGAAACAGACATGTGTGCCAGTTTTGCTGTTGTGACCCAAATTGCAAAAGTCACCGTCACAATACATAGTAAGTGCTTTGTAAGGATGGAAAAGGCTTCAGACTTCTGGGTAGAAGACATGAACAGAAACTGGGTTCCAACTGATGGCTTCGTTCTGTGCCAGGAAGTATGGAGCCTCTAGGAAGATGTCAGGAAGGGACCCCCGAAACAAGTGACACCAAGCCATTTACTGCAAGTAAGGGCAGGTTACACAGAGTCAGGACAAGGTTTAGGCTGAAAAATAAAAAACTACTGGAGAGAGAAAGACCACATTCACATAACTTTTATTGCAACGCATTGGTACAATTGTTTTCTATTTTATTAACTTTTATTGTGAATGTCCTATGGTGCCTAATTTATAAATTAAACTTTGTCATAGGCATGTATGTACAAGAAAAAGCATCATATATAGAGTAGGGTACTATCCGCTGTTTCAGGCATCCACTGGGGGTCTCAGAACATATCTCCCGAGGATGAGGGGAAACTACTCCATTTTCTTAAATCTGAGGACATTGATTGTTTTGGGGGGTGAGGATGGAAAACGAGGTCACCTTTCAACATCAATTATTTTAGAAGATGAAAATTTGTAGATTAAGGCAAAATAGAATTTATGCAAATTATAGAACTTTGGATTAGAAAACATGCAAGCAAAGTTGTCCAGTCTCAGTTACTGTTTAAATGGGGCAATCCTATAGGTTCTCCCTCACCTGCTTGAGACTCACATTTTCCTCGGGGTCCTATGCAGACATACATGATCATTTCATGTGCTTAGTGGCATAAAATGGACATGTTTTATGTATGGCATATACCTAGTTGATTGTGAGCTTTATTATTCGCTATTTTTCCTATCAAATATTATTTCTGGCTACTTTTAGGACTGTACATTTTTGTAGTTCTCTCTCTTCCTCTGTGTGTGTGTCTCCTTCATTCACCTTTACTGTTTCAAATGCTCTAGAATAGAAACCTCTAAAGGGGTCGGGGAGACAGACAGACAAAAAGCAGACCAAGGAGCGCCTGAGAGAGCCTGTGAAGTCGCTCCCGTCCATCAGCATGGCGAACAGCCCACTAATCATCGCCTCCAAGGCGTTTGCTCCTAGTTAAACCAAGATTTCATGTAAAGCAAGATTCCCGAAATCTTGCCTTGTGTTCTAAAATGAATTTCTGACAGGAGACACAGAACCTAGACCAGCAGTTCACCATCAACCCTCACACAATTTAATAACCTACCACTTAAGATCCCATCTCATAGATGGCTCCGTCTCTCCCCCCCCAGGGCTCATTTGTCAGGCTCCCTTTTAGCCTGAAAGGTGATTTCATTTCATAGCAAACCATGGCCAATTCATCTGGGGCGAGACTCTCGGATGGAAGGAGTCCGTTTCCCCGAGCAGCATTCCCTTTAACCAAGCTGTGCTTCCTCAGAGCCAGTAACACAACATGCAAAGCCAGAGTGTGCTGCTGCGGCAGCTTAGCTCAACAAAAGGGGGGAGGAGAGAGGGCACCCCAGCGGGTCTGAGTTTCAACAAAGTGGGGAATTGGAAAAGTCACAGCCCGGGCGTTGCTGCAGGGGGTGTGCGGCAGAGATGGTTAAAGCGAGGTTGTGAACAGCCCACATAACAGATAAGTCACGTTGGGGACATTCCTCTGTGACTGTTTTCCATCAAGACAGGGTAATAGGGTCAACAAAGAGCAGACCAGGCATCTTAGATAGCTACTGGATTCTAAAATTAAATACAGCCAAGACGGAATGTCCTAAAAAGCTTCAAAAAATGGGACAAGAATGAAAATACTATGAGCCAGCAGCTACCGCTTGAGTGTGCTGGGCGGAAGGGTGTTGGGCCACATTTGGTTGTTTTTCTCTAGGAAGGGTGCAAAGCATCACCATCTCCCCTTGGTGAGCCCCAGTGGTGAGTATCACTCCCCTTCCCTCTCAGAGAAGCTTCCGGGCCCCTCCCCTAGCATATGATCCCATTCCTCTCTCTGTGCAACTGTAAAAAATATCAACCCAAACCTAGTAGTCACCAAGGGGGAAGTGTTATTTGAGAAGCTTCCAAAACACTGAGCTGCTGAATCTCAATGAATTAAGGGAGTCGTTCACAAGCTGTTCATTCAAGTTCCGTGTGTGCACGGAACTTAAGGGGAAATGCTAAACATTTGATGGTGAATAATTTTCTGCCTTGGAGTGAAGCAAGCACAGCACGGGGCTGAAAAGGGTATTTACATGGAGGGCAGGAGATGCGGGGTGGAGGTCAGGAAACAGTGGTAGGAAGGAAAATGCCTTCAAGAATTCGATTTAAAATTCACTTTCTTAAAACAATGACTATAGAAAGTACTGCTTAGGCTTTTTACTAGTTTCCTAACATTTCTGTGGGTGTGCTCCCATGGCCTGCATTGTTGCTACGGAGAAAAGAGGTGCCTATTTGGGATCAAATTTGAGGCGGAGTGCAGAATAGCAGAAATGAAGTATTTGATGTCAACTGAACATCAATGGAGCAAACGTCACCTTGACGGAGAGGCAGCTATGTTAGAAACGGTGCACAGACATGGTTTCTTTGAGGAGGGGTGGGTAAGAGTGTTGTGATAAAGAAATGTGACCATTTGGTCAGAGAAGACCCAGACACGTACAAGCTCTGGTCAGAGAACAAGGCTGCTACTAGTGCTACCAAAGAGTTGAACTTGTCCACGTGATCCAACCCTAAAAACAGAGCGCTCCATTGGGGGCAAGGTTCAAGATGGACAGGTATTAAGCTTATGAGACAGAAGCATCCAAGAACCCAGAGTGTGCAGAGACCAATGACAATAAGGGTCCAGGCAGTCCCTATCTACCTGCAACACAGAAAAGTATTTCCACCCGAGCTGGTCCTGTGTGCTAGCCGACACCATTAGAGAAGTATTTCAAGGAATAGCCTGTTTCCTCTCTACACATTGGGTGAGGCAAATGCACAAAGATAACGTCATTATTTACTATCTACAAGAAAAGCTTTTTCTAGCCATACACACACACACACACACACACATGTTGCTAAGTCAGGTCTGAAGCAACAAAAGTGGGTGGCAACACCCCCCATCAAACTGTGGGTGAAGAGGAATTACTTGAGGTGGGCAATGATGGGGGTCTTTACAATACAAATATTTGCCATTGGGATAAAGATATGGGGACTGAACGGCGAACCTCAGTGTGTGCACATTAGCGAGTATGTAAATCACAGAGCTGCTGAGATGAAATTAGAGTCTCCCGAGAAGTGTGAAGATATGTGATAAAGCCACCAAGGATTATGGGTTAATTTTGTTCCCTTCATTTCCCCCCTGCCCCCCACCCCCCCACTTTTAACACACAGAAGGAACATGCTGTACATTGGGCTGTTTAAACACAGAACAGCTGAACTTTATTATGTTTCCTTTTAATAACAGCTTTCTTAACTAGGTTACAAGTTGGGCTTCTGTTTCCAGAAGCTAAGCAGAGTCTAGCTGAATAACATCTTGTGAGCAGTGGTCTCTTTGGAGACACAAGAAAGTGGCTGGCAGATCTTTGGGGCGGAGACTCCAGGCTCAGGAACAAAATCATGCTGGCCATACAGTTTCTGTAAATTCATATTTGGGTGGGAGGAAAAAAATGCAATTAAACAAGAATCAAGTAGATGTATAACTATGGAAATGAGGAGACTACTCTCAGGGGGGAAAGCATGCCGAAACACTGTGCTCACTTAATGAGAATTCATCCGTTACAGCAGTTGTCAGCTGTAAGTGCTATATTTTCTGTTACCCTGGGTGTCAGTATAGGTGTCTGAATGCACGAGGTTTATAATGGAAGCCTGTCTTGACTCCCCTTGGAAGACTCATAGAGTATTTGCCTGGGCAAGACCTACTTTAACCGGAGACCCCGTTTCAGATCCATGCTGACACCGTATGCCTCGTGTCTATTCTTAGCATTCAATTATAGTGCACTGCTAAGTTTCTTAACCATTGGAAGTACTGTTCCCTCTCCCCTCTATTGTTAGCTTGGCCAGGAAAGATGCTTAGGTAAGGAGAAAGGGAAAACAGAGGAAAGTTTCAATGGCTAAGGATAACTAAGCAAGAAATCTTAAAAGTGAGAATGAAACATTTGAATATGATTAGGAAAACAACAGGCTGTTGTCTGGAGATTGGAAAAAAAAATTGTTAGATTAGGAAAGATTTTCAAAGGGGGATTTTGTGGAAGAGGGACCATATCTATACTGAAAGCAACCAGCGCCTGGGGAAAATATTTTATTTTTGCAGTGAAATAGAGAGTTGGTGTTTCAAGAAGTTGGGTAGATGTGGGGGTGGAAATAAAATCATGTTCTGTTTGAGCCTCCAGCAAAGTAACTTCTATTTGTAGGAGAAACTTGGCTAAAGGTTACCGGGCCCCCAGTGAAATCTGTGATGGAAACATCACAAGCCAGAGGGACAACCCTGTGATCTTCATTAAAGGAGCTACTCAGTACACGGAATCTGAGAGGATTCTAAAGGAAGAATGCAACACTTAGAAACACAAAAGAGGGAGAAACAGAAAACTGATGCCATGGTTTTGACAATGATTCCCAGACATGCATTGGGAGCAGCCTAAAGGGACTCTTCCTAGGGAGGGCTCTCATTTGCAAACTGCCCCTCTCAGATGCGGTGGTGGATATAGCTGGGAATGCAATGGAAGGTCACACTAACTCAGTTGGTCTCAGGTGGCATCACAGGGTTAATGCATTGTCTACCTGGGCCGTCTCCATTGGTCACCATAGTTTATCCCACGCGCCCTCAATGGACCACAACAGAAGCATTGATTGGCAGAAGGAAGGAATGAGGAGACAAAGGTCTTGACCTTAAGGTTTATGGATGGAGATAGGAGAAACACGATTGAAAATATACAATAGCACTAATAATGCTGATATAAAACATGCAAGTAAGGCAACATGCAGTACTACTAGGCATGTTTACCTATATGTAACCATACACACACACACACACACACACGGATTTACAAACTTGACTTGGCTAACGGGTCAGATGGCTGGTCAGAATGAGCATCAAAGAAAGGTGTGCTTGCAGCGCTTTTGAAGAGGGTGGGAAGGGAAGGTGGTGAGATGGGCTGAGGGTCAGGAGGTTGCATGCACAGATCACACAAGGGACAGAAGCAATGGTGTCAGGCTGTCCAGATGCTTGCAAACTGGATGGTCAGGGAAGGAAGGAAATAAACTGGTGGCTGATGAGAGAGGGCAGCTCCTCCCACAACTCGGGGCAGCACCCCAGCAGGCCCGTTGCCTATGGGTTTGGACTATATTCCTTTGGGTTACCTAAAATAAGTCACTATCACACATGCTCCTAGAGGCCCGGCACCAAGGACACATGTTAACATTGAATTGCACTTTCCGAGATTCCACCTGGGGGTGGTGGCAAAGGAATCACCCAAGCAGATGGAACAGGCAACCAGGCGATGCATATAAGCAATGCTTAGTTTCACCAAGAGAGAGAGAGCTGCCTCAGATAATAACCCAACAAGCTGAAAATTACTGAGAAGAGACAGAAGCAAACATGTTCCATGGACCAGAGGAGGTTCCATTTCAAATGCATGAAGCAGAGATGAAGAAGGAGTTGAAAGCTTGGAATGAGGACGGCCATGTACAGGGATGCTGTGATGAATGCCAACTAAGTAAAACAGAGACGTCCTACCATCATTTCAGAAAAGTGACATATGTAGAAAACAGGCCCTTTCTTGCTTGGAGTTCAGAGGACCCTCTCTACTGAGGTCTGGTTGGGGGTCAGGAGGCATGCTTTCCCTGTGCCTCATTAAAACGGATGTGGAATGTTCTAAATGCTTTCCCCAGATCCAGCCATTCCTGGGAAAGAGAGGCAGGTTCTTGCCCATCTTTTCCAGGCAGTGACATGTGGAAGGAAATGACTCCCCCAGACCAGCAATCTGGATTCCCCGCCTCCCACAGAGAACCGTGGGAAGTCAGCTCTAGCTCAGTGGAGTCAGATCCAGGGCTGGCAGACGCTCTCCCTTCTCTCCTCTGAGCAATAGCCTCGGTTTCCTGGTCCTCAGCACTTATTTCCTCTCCACCGCTCTCCCTGCGGGTTTGTTGAGGGCAGCCGTGCTGTTTCGCCCTCTCCTTTTGCAGCCTGCGTGCTTGCTTGCTTTCAAGGAATTCAAAGGTTGGCTCCCAAGGTCTATCCTGTGTGCTTCCATCTGCTTTCTCTATTCAGCTCTTAAGGGAAGCTCTCACTGGCTATATATCCCAATTCCATTTCCTGCCCTTCCTTTTGTGGAGAGCAGCCAGGAAACTCTTCCTGGTGGGGTTTTTGGGGTCTAGGAATGGCATTACTGCTGCAAAACAGACGAGTTGGGATATATTTTACTTTACTTCTCAATTGGAAAAGGCCCAGTTAAATAAACCAACCTACAAAAAAGATGAAAACAAAACAACAAAAAGCCCAGGATACCTCAAAAACAATGAAAAATAAATCAAAACAACCCCCACTGGAAACCCAAACCCCATCCAACCTCAAACAAAAGAGTCACTGGATACGAGTAATGCAATCGCTGTTAGGGGCGGGTATGAGGTCTGTGGGCTGCGCTTCAGCCTGTCACAGGCGGTTATGAAAGATGTCATTTAATTCGCTTTAAAAAACTGTAAAAGGCAGATTGGATAGTTGTATTTTAGCAAATGTGTTTGCACTAAGGGTACCTTCTGTTGAACAGTTCTGCCCACAAGCTGTCTGTAGAATATAGAACATCTCTCGAGCATGCTTGCCACCTTGAAGCAGGGTAGTCGGGAGCAGAAAAAAAAAAGAACAGAATGCAGAAAAAAAGGTGAAGAAAAAGAGAGAAATGAAGGACAGCAAGTCTAGTACCATCAATACATTTAGAAATGAGATTAGCCAAGTGTGACAATAGAATTTAAATGACACACAGAAAGACATTAAGATTGCAGTAAATAACGTACTATGGAAAATCCAGCCAGAGAGCACTTTCTGTTCAGCTTAGCTACAGAGTCGGAACGAAAGCACATGTCTATTACTCATTTTACTGGCTCTTTTGCATTCCAGCACTATACATGTTTCAATCTTAGCACTGATCATTCGTGGTTTTTTTCTTAATTTGTTTTTTTTTTGTTTGTTTTGTTTTTTATTTTTTTGATAGTTGCTCCAAACAGTCAATGATCACATTGCCCCAGACAGCTCTGGAGGACTCAAACTTACCAACTATGTCAAACCACAGAGGGGTGTTAGCTGGCTGCACAGACACAACCCCCACAATCTCGGTGACTCTGTCGCTCTCCATGACTGTGAAGTTATAAAATGGCTCATCGAAGGTTAGCGGTATAGGCGAAGGGGGTGGTTTCTTAATCCATTCAATGTGGAGACGGGCCGTGGAGGATTTCTGTGGGCGCCCATTGTCCACCGCCTTTATCTACTCACACACGGAGAGAAAACAGAAAGATGTCTTAGAGCTCGGACCCTCGCAAAAGTTTGGATCTGTCACTCACACATTGTTGAGAGAGCTGAATGTCCATACTCCTCACCGTGTCAGCAAAGGGAAGAAGAGAGTGGAGATTTGGGAAGAACGAGCTCAGGAACTGGAAGGGAAACAGCTTTAACTTGTCACCTGGGGGTCCCATGCCACACTCACCAGAAGGGGATTTGGAACACAGCCAACCTTATAGACGTGGAAAACTTGAAAAACAAATGTTGCACTTACAATTCTCAGCTTTTTATGGTCATGAATGATAGTTACATGTGTAGAAATAGCTCATTTGATTCTTTATACCTCTGAGGGTGATGCTTGAAAGGGAATAAAGTACATTGTGAATCTCTGCTTAAGTGTGAATAAAGTGTGTGCACAGAAGTGTGTGTGTGTGTGTGAGTGTGTGTGTGTGTGTGTGTGTGTGAATGGTTATGTTTTGCAGCTCCTTCCTTCTGCTTTATTCTGGAGAAGGATTTCACTCATACCGTCCAGGACGAGTGGAATAGGTGTGGGAAAGGCAGCAGCCTTGCTCTAACTGCCTAAGAGGCCCTTCAGTTATGCCAATTGAATGATGGTGAAGAACTCTCTTGATGGAAGCATGGGCTCCTGAAGGCAGTGGAGTGGGAAAAAGGGTGTTAATGATTGTTCTCTATGGTCTGATGTCAAAGCCAAGGAAAGCATGTCTCCTCACTCATACGAGCAGGGTAAACTGCTATGGTGTCCTAGGCTTAAATTGTGTGTGTGTGTGTGTGTGTGTGTGTGTGTGTGTGTGTGTGTGTGTGAGGCAGTTATGTCTAAAAAGCAGACACCACTGAGAGAAAAGGAAAACAAAGGATTTTTTAAATATCAGGTTAAAATGAACATTTATAGATGCATGGGTAATAGTTACAACCTTTAAAAACAGTGGCAAATGCTAGCTCCCTAGTGCTCTGTGTTCATGGATGACCACTTTGCCCTAGAAAATTCCTGTGAGAGGGAGGGCCCTTGAAGATAGATGTCTTAGATCAGGTTCCCTAGGAGCAGAGCCCAAGACGGGGATTTGAGTGCAAATGATTTTGGGGTGGAGGAGAAGTGTTCTCAGGAGAAAGGAAGTGAAGAAAGCAGGATGGACAGGGGGAAGATGTTAAGCAAGGATGTGGTCTCAGTTCAAGTCTAATGTCAGCCTGATCACACAGGGACCTTGGAATCATGAACTGCACCACTGAATTGGACCCACCTGGAGGCTAGGGGGTTGGAGTTTTGTATCAGCTGTCGGTCAGTCATTGGTTGTGGGCTGCTGGGCTGGGGTGGGGATGTGGAATCAAGAAGTTCAGTCAAGGATGACTCTCTGGAGAAGAGGGCAGCTCTGAGCCCTTAGCAGCCAACATCCAGTCACTCAGTTTGGGGATAGCTGCACCAGCCTAGTAACGGGAATCTGGGTGGGCACCAACAGCATCCACTGCCGTCCATGCCATCCTCAGAGATTCCCATTGGCAAGTCTCACACAGCTGCAACAGCACTTACCTCAGCAGAGCTTTTCATGGTACAAACAGGGCTAGTTTTTTATTATCTTCTTTTCTCTGCCCACTGTTTTGGATGCATTACTGAGCAGGAAAAGAACCCAAGTCCAGAACATAGGAGTGAAAAGATAAATTAGGGGACGAAGGGCATCCTTTAAAACAATAAAGAACTGACTGCAGAGAAGGTTGAGGACTAATAGAAAGATGGCAGATGGTGCTAACTCATGCCATTTGTTGGGTCCCTAGAAAGTGTCCATCATTTGTAGGATGACCAGTCCCCTTTCTGGCATAAGTATTATATGTCTAGCATGATTAGGAGTTGGGGGAGCTGGCTGGAACCTTACACATGGGAGTTTAAGTCTCTATTTGAGATGGTGCTCATGTCTGTTTTAGTTTTTAATTTTCTAACACACTGAAAAATGTAGTCACTTTTTACTTAAGGTCCCCCCACCCCACACACTTTTTAGAGAATAAGCATGACTGTGATTTGTGTCTCACAATTCACAGTTCATGTTCTATCACATTGTCAACAATTATAAGAGCTGTTTTCTTTGGGAATTCTTGGAGACACATTGAGTGATGTTGAGTGGCAGGTGGAATGTGTCACTCTGCCATTCCCATACCCTCAGTTTACATCTATGCACAGTACCTTGAAACAATTTAGGGTCACAGGGAATGTGTTGAGTATGTGGTGGAGCAGGATGTGGACTGGGAATGAAGGAGGTTTGCTGATAGGACACAACCAAAGGAAATGGTATTATTAAGAATATCACTGAAACAGAGGTAGCCTTCCACTACTTTTTACTCTAAAGATTCGTTGTTCAATAAATATACATGAATGAGAAAGTGACTCCTTCCCCCTATTAACGTTTCTGAGGTTCAGAAAAATCTTACCGTTAGGATGTCATAACTCCCTGCTGTAAATTGCTTTCTGGAAGAAACCATGCCCGTTTTAGGGTCAATAAAGAACTTCCCATCATCATTGCCATCCACTATACTGTAGGAGATTTCAGCGTTGGGGCCCTCATCTCTATCAAATGCAAAAGCTCTGTAAATGGGTTCTCCCCTCTTCTTCCGGTCACGTTCCGGTAGCTTGATCTGGTAGACCTTCTCGGGGAACTGGGGCTTGTTGTCATTTTCATCCAAAACCTGAACCACCACCCAGATGGTTGACTGTTTCGGAGAGGAACCGCCATCTGTCACTGTCACCTGAGATTTGGAAGAGAAAGCATTTTACAACCAGGAAGGAGAAAATCTCTTCTTGCCACTCCTCCTCCTGCCACCCCACAAAAGGTCTATTCTGGACTCGAGAACATCTCAACTTTTCCTATCCCTGTAGTTCACGTCAAAGGCACTGCTCTTCATAGTTCACCCACAGAGGGAGGGGAAGCCTTAAATCCAGTAGTGGAAACTATTGTGGAAAAGCTAGGAGAGAGGCAAGGCTCTCATGGTATGGAGTGAAGAGGGAGAAGAAATAGGACTGCTTTACAAAATGTGCCAGCTTATGCAGACCCAGGGGACCTATCCTATGCTCCCCTCAGCAGACACAATAAACAATATGACAATTTACAGTATATGTTAACCCATGAGTGTTTCGTCTAATCCTTGGACAATGCTATCACCATTCAAAGTTTTTCACTATTCATTTTTTCTTTCTCTTCTATCTTCATGAAAAAATTGTAAATTTTACGTTGTTAATGGACAAAAGGGAAACGGTGATAAATACAATTCTGTGGGTACATCTGACAGGTAAAATATGTTTTGGACAGTCACAAAATAACTTTTTTTTTCCTCTCTGGAAAACAGGAGGGGAATGGACATCCCTTCTCATATTTCTGAGATGCGATTCTTATGATTCTCATGTATTTTGGTAAACATTGAGAGAGAGGAGAGGAATGAAAAGCATACCTTTAAAAGTTTGCATGGCAGATATAAAAAGTCTTTGAATCTTACTGTGAATGATCTTCTTGGTCATAGTGATGAGAATTATTATCAGATTAATACTTAACATGTGGATGGTGGCACACTATATAAAGCACTCTTCCTTGCATCATTTCACTCACTTTCCAAATGCTCTCTTTAGTAAGTGAACAGGTTTATTTATTTCCATTTTACAGGTGAGAAAATAGAGGCACAGAGGTCCCACTGTTACTAAGTGCTAAAGCCCAAGCATTGAATTTTTGGCAATTCTGCTTTACCACAAAACCTGAAAGAACCTAAATTTAATCTTTTTTTTTTTCTTTTTAATCCTCACCTGAGGATATTTTTCCATTGATTTTTAAGGAGAGTGGAAGAGAGAGGGAAAGACAGAGAGAAACATCGATGCGAGAGAAACGCATCAATTGGTTGCCTCCTGCACGAGCCCAACCAGGGCCCGAGCCGGGCAGTAGCCTGCAACCAACTACATGCCTTTGACCGGAATCAAACCTAGGACCCTTTGGTCTGCAGGCTGACGCTCTATCCACTGAGCCAAACCAGCTAGGGCCCTATATTTAATCTTTAAATACTACCTTGAATACAACAACTTATTACTTCAAAATATGTATTTGGAGACTGGAGGGAACAGGGAGATGCATTTGTTATCAATTGGAGGGAAAAAACAGTGAATTATAGAACCTGGCCATCCAGTTTTTCAATTAATAAAACAAACTGACAGGAATAACTGAAAAAACAAAATCCCCATATTTGGTAAAACAAATTAAAGCCTTTTTGCAAAACAGAATTGCAATCTAATTTAGTTTCTCTTACAAGCTGCCTAGGAGGATGGCTTTAATACATTTAAGGTAAATTTTCAGAGTTCTTGCTTTCTTTGAAAAATCAATCAAGTTTCCTTCCAAAGTTATTTTCCCCATTGGTTTGTTAGGATTCACAAAAGGAACACATCGAGACCAATATGTTCCAAGGCTGGATTTTGACTTTTGAGCTAATTTCTGGACATGCCGAGTTCCAAAAAAGTCATGTTCTGCTGCTGCCAAGCTAAAATGTTATACTCCCAGGCGAGCTGTGTTGACCAAAACACATTGATTTCTTGGCTTTTCAATTCCTCTGCCTTTCTTTTTTGCTTGAACAGCCTCTTTCCAAATCCAGACAATGCTCACAGTCCTCACCTCCTCACTGCTTGTCAATAAATGCCCATAGTCAGCTCCAAGATGGAATTCCGGTTCCGATT
>NW_006296540.1:878305-888547 GCF_000327345.1 Myotis davidii
ACTCCTGGCTGCTCACTGCTCACTTAAGGATCTTGCTATTGTAAAAATGTTTTCGTTTGGAGTAAACCTGGACTGACAAACCCAGGTCATCAATGTGTGCACAAGCAGGGAAGAGTGGCAGTTGCATGGTCTTGTCTATTCTTTAGGTCCAGTTGAAATGTTACAAGCAGGGAAGAGTGGCAGTTGCATGGGCTCATGAAGCAGCTCCTAGGTGTGTTATGGAGAGTTGCGTTACCTACATCACCACCTCACCTCAAGCACCCACCTTTCATTCTCTCAGGCTACACAGGCATCTTTCCGGCCCTTGAACACACTCTACCATCTCAAGGCTTTTGCACATGCCATCTTCTCTCCCTGGAGTGTTTTCACCATCCCTTCACCTGGGTCTTGTCTATTCTTTAGGTCCAGTTGAAATGTCACTTCCTCAGGGATTCCTCCCCTGACCCCACAGACCAAGTGCCAGCCCCCTCCTCTATTCCCCTCCTGAATTACGTACTATTAAATTGCCCTAAGTACTTTTTTTTGTAGTTCTTATTGTTGTGGAAATTAACTACATACATGATTCTCCAACCTAAGCTGAGAGGCGCACAAGGGCAAAACACACTTTGCCTTTTTTTATTCACCGCCCTCACCCATGTCAAGCTACACAGAACATGCTCCACACATGCTTACTTAATGAATTAAACTTTAATTCAACTCCAAATTGGACAATCTCTTTAGCCAAGGTAGTTTCACCTTGTAAAACCTTCAGAGGTCACTCAAGGCCCTTTATAACATCACTACAAGCTACCTTTCCTGCCTTTAGCCTACAAGTCTTCCATCTTCTTATCCATGGCTTCAATCATCGCCTATATGCTGATAATTCCCCAAGTGTACCCTTGTGCCTAAGCCTCGTTCCCCATCTCCAAACCAACATGTTCAACTATTTACTAGGAATGTACTCTCTGTCCCTCTCACATGCGCCCCAATACCCCAAATCACAGACTGAAATCATTATCCTCTTCCTTCTCCTATTTTCATTGTTTCAATGAATGATGCCCCATGTGCTCACATACTGGTCCATCCACCTCGGCATCCATCTAGAGTCCCTGCTCTTTCCCACTATCTACATCCAACATAACTTGGGAGCCTTCAGAAATCTCTCATGTGCAGCCCCTTTGCCAATCTCATCTGTCTCACTTGCCCTATGGACAAGCCTCATTTGCATCTTGCTTGGACTACCACATTAGTCTCCTGGTCTCCCTGCCTCTGGCCTTCACCTTTGTTATAAAGTGTTATTTTTTCACCAAAATCTGACCTGTAAACTATTCTTCAGGGGCTCCTTGAGGACAAGGAACTGGCCTTGACCATCACCAGATTTTCACTATCTGCTCCTTTCCCTCTCTCTATGCTCAGTTATACTGCGAGCCTGGGAGGCCCTCTGTATGCCATGCTCTTGCATCTCCATCCCGCTGCACAGCTGTTTGTCTCCATGGAATGCTTTCTGTTGAGAATACACATGACTCATTCTAGAGGCATCTATTAAACACCCCTTCTTCTGCAAAACCATTTCTGCGTCCTGCACCATCACCATATTCCCACTCCACTGTGTGCATAGCTCCAGGACACTAATTATCATCTTGCATTTTTATGATCTACTAAAGGCCCGATGTATGAAATTCGTGCAAGAGTCGGCCTTCCTTCCCCCAGCCAGCACTGGCTTCCCTCTGGCACTGATGACCCGGGCTTCCCTTACAGCTTTGTCTGGAAGATTGTCTGGAAGGACGTCCAGTCTAATTAGCATATTATGCTTTTATTATTATAGATTTGCTGGTTGGTCTTCATGCAATCATTTCAGACCTTGAGCAACTTGAGATCAGGGCCCATCTCTTACTCTTCGTTACGTTCTGGCAGCTGGCACAGTTCTAAGTGCCAAATAAGTGTTGTTGAATAAAATTAAGAATTAATTTACCCAAAACTCTTCCCTATGATAATAAATGGAGAGCACATTCAGATACTAAAGGGTCTGTCTCTTTTTCTTCATCTGTAACTAATAAAGAGGTTAATAATATATTATCTTCCAAGTGCTTCTCACTCTATGATTTTATGAATGGGGATCAGGTAGAGATAGACAAAATTTCAGCCTGCACTCTAGGGTTTATACGTCCCTGAGAACACTACTAATCCTATGATTACTCATAATGATTTCTAGCCAATTCCAAAACTGAGCTGGCCACTTATCTCCAATCTACTGAAATGATTTATTCATGTGTTTGGCTCCTTCCGTTCACTGTGAACTATTCAAAGGCAGGGACCTTGTCTTTTGCATCTCTTTCCTGGAACCTGGTGTACTGTTAATAATGTTGGCTGAACTGAACTACGTCATTGCTAACCTCAAAGTCTTAATTTTCATTATTATTTCTGTGAAAATTGATAAATACAAAGCTCATTTAAAATGGAGTGGAGCGGCTAGAAAGAGACAACTGTCACACACATGTCACTCCACGCATACTGCTGACCCCAATAGAAAGAGATAGGTACCCTGTATTGCCAACAGGAAGTGATACCACATTACTTCCTCAGCAGGAGAAAGAAAAGATTCCTCCTTGCCCAGTAACAGCTCAGCCAAAGGGAAACTGCCATAGCTCAGCCAATGAAAAGACACATATAATATACTTTGAACTTTCACTTTCCTCCAATGGAGTCTTTATTTACCTCACCACCTCTAAGTCCATAAAAGAGCATTCCATCCCCTTTCTCCCCTTCGTTTCTCTGGTCTTATGTGTGGTTCAAGTGTAGATAACATGCCCTAAATTACAATTCTTCCTTGTTTTCAAATAAACCGATTTTGTTGGAGAACCATCTGGCAGCCTATTTGTTTAAGGTCAACATTTTTCTAGAACCATGCATGTGTCCAGCCATGTTTGTACCTGGAATATTAATCATTGATGTTTCTATCAGATTCTTAGACTTTATATTTAATTCTGACATTGGCCTCAGCACATCATGAGGAATTAGCTTATATGGGAGAAGTACCAGCACTGGGGACTGAAGCAAAACTAACTGAGATAAGTCACCATTACCTCTTCCTCTGTGTCATTTATCATTAACGATGCAAGAGATTAGCTATTGCTTAGAAACTACCCATTGTCTTCTTGCTCTGCCACAACCTGACAAGAAAATACCAAGCTATTCTAACTTAGATTTTCTATTCTCATCATTGATCAATAATCAGTGGTTTGGGAATTAATCAGAAGCCCAGAAGATTAATATCTTTCTATGTTTACAGCTAATAAAAGGAACCACAAATAGTTCGGTACCACTGAAAGAATATCACAATCCCTTTCAATTTTCTATTGTACCCTTGTGGTCTGTGAATATCAGGCAGAACCAGAAGGTAATCCACATACCCCAATAGATTATGACAAAATTACAAAGGGGAACATGATTTCAAGTCTCCCCCTGGAAGATGCAAAACTGTACAGGACAAAAATGGATAGACATTGAGAATTCTAAAGTCTTTACTCCTAGTTGTAGAATTTCCACTCAGCCAGCCCTCCTGTGGCTCTGGACGTTGTCCTTTCCCTGGATCAAGCTTAATTTGACTTAGTTGTTCCAGGCAGCAATCTCTGGTGTTAACCTATGCCGCCATCTTCGGTTCTCCCCCTAACTTAGATTTTCTATTCTCATCATTGATCAATAATCAGTGGTTTGGGAATTAATCAGAAGCCCAGAAGATTAATATCTTTCTATGTTTACAGCTAATAAAAGGAACCACAAATAGTTCGGTACCACTGAAAGAATATCACAATCCCTTTCAATTTTCTATTGTACCCTTGTGGTCTGTGAATATCAGGCAGAACCAGAAGGTAATCCACATACCCCAATAGATTATGACAAAATTACAAAGGGGAACATGATTTCAAGTCTCCCCCTGGAAGATGCAAAACTGTACAGGACAAAAATGGATAGACATTGAGAATTCTAAAGTTATAGCATCTGGTGGAAGGCCATACTTCTCACTCATTGAAAACTGCCTGATGCATTTATTTTGTTGTCTCTCTCCCTGCAGTTGAATATAATGTGTAAACAGTCTTAGAACTGAGACCTTGTGTGTTGCCCACTGCCTTGTCCCCAGTGATTACAAGAGTGTCTGAGAATATATTCAATTATTATTATTTTTTTAAAATATATTTTATTGACTTCCTACAGAGAGGAAGGGAGAGAGATAGAGAGTCAGAAACATCGATGAGAGAGAAACATCGATCAGCCGCCTCCTGCACATCCTCCTCTGGGGATGTGCCCGCAACCCAGGCACATGCCCTTGACCGGAATCGAACCTGGGACCCTTCAGTCCGCAGGCCGACGCTCTATCCACTGAGCCAAACCAGTTTCGGCTATTCAATTATTTTTAATATGGAGAGTTCAATTCCGCTATTCTCCTCAACCATTAGCTTATCAAAAGTGGCTATTTACCAGACACTATATTTAAAGTTTTAAACCTTTCTTCAGGTTTACATATCTCCTCCACTGCTTTTTATTTGTCCTTGACCCTTTATATTTATGATTTCACACACACACACACACACACACACACACACACACACACTTTACTTTTATGCCTACTGCATGTCTGCCTCTATTAGAATATGAGTTCCATAAACCATAGATTTTCATCTGTTTTGTTCACAGATGTATTGCTAGCACCTATAACAGTGGATGTAGTAAGCATTCAATAAATATTTGTTAAATGAATTAATGAAATTTTCATCCATTGCCATCTAGTTATAAAATTCTTTTCGAGGCAAATTGGGAAATAAACCAACAAACAAGTATACATAGATTGCTATCAAATTCATTCCTCCCTCATTATCTCAAACCCTCTACAATATTCAAAACTGACTACAATCTAGATATTTTCAATAACAGCTCACTGCCTTATGAAACAGCCCACTTATTATTTTGGTAAGTTTAATTTTTAGAAAGCTCTTAACATTGAGCCTGAATCTACCTGCCCATATTTAGCCTAGATTGCCTATAGGTTGATAGATTAGTTTTACTCTTTGTAACTTTACAAAAAAGTCAAATTCCTCTTCCACATTGTCTCAGTTATTTAATGCAGTGTAACCCAAAATTAGGTGGCTTAAAATAACCATGACCCTTTTCTTGTCTCTCATAGTTCTAGGGGCAGTTCTTACTTGGAATCTCTCATACAATCACAGTCATAAGAAACCGGGCATGTAGTCATCGAATATGCCTATTGGTTGATGGTGGCCACTGGCTGGGACTTCAGGTGGAACTGAGATCAACAGCCCCGATACTTACAAGTGGCCTCTTTGTGCGGCCTGTGCTTTCTCACAGCACAGTGGCTGGGTCCTTAGGGCAAAAGGCTGAAGTCCAGAAAGCAGCAGTTGCCAATCATAAGGCTGAGTTCAGAAACTGGCACAGCATCATCTGATCCGTATGCTACTCAGTAATAGTCTCAAAGTTCAGATTCCAGGAGAGAGGTCATAAACCCCACCTCTATGAGAGGAGAGTTAAGTTATTTAGGGGGTCATGTTTTAAAACTGTCATACTCATAAAATCCTGGAGTATATTTGAGATCCTCACTCAAGATGAAAAACTCTAATTCATATAATCATCACTCAGATCATTCATTATTTATAATGAATTGGTTATTCATTATACTGGTTACTTCTTTCAAGTATTTTCTTATATAACAGCTTTCTTCTTAGAATACAATGGCCAGGACAAAACAATACCATATTAAACTTATTCAGTCCATGACTACTTATTTCGGATGGCAGCCCTGTCACACAGCTCTGTGATATGAATGAATTAAACCACTTGGGTCTTTTTCCTGTGAAAAGCAATAAATTATAAGTTTGTGGTTTTCTTTTGGGAGCCAAACTGCAGGCTTTTCCATTTGTCCTTACCAAATTTCATCTTACTGGAGATTTTGACTCTCTACTCTAGATTGTTCGAATAGCCATAATGATGGCAGGTACCAGGTGCCAAAATCCTACTCTCTATCTATCAAGGACTCACTGTGAGAGGCCAGCTCATGCTCCTTCAATTGTCCCTTTAATTCCTATAGTTGTTAAAACAATCTCATGAGATAGTTTCTGTTATTACACACATTTAATAGATAAATTGAATTTACACACTTGTCCGAGGTCACACTGCTCATAAGTGGCAAAGCCTTGTTTTAATGCTGGCAACTTGGCTCTGAACCAGGGATCTGCAAACTCAAACCAAATCTGGCCACTTGTTTTGGTAAATAAAGTCTTATTGGGATACAGCCATGCCCCTTCATATGATCTATGTACATATTATCTATGGCTGCTTTGCTATGCTGTAAAGGCATAATTGAGTAGTTGAAGCAGAGATTGTAGGGGCCACAAAGCCTAAAAATTTGGCCTTTTACAGAAGAATTTGCTGATCTCTGCCCTAATCCCTGTGTCTGCTGCCTCTTTTGTTATACTGGTATCACTTATTTCATACCTGCTTTGCTCAGTGCACGGCATGATCACTTACATTCTCACTATTTTTTTTCCCAGGAACCCTGTAGGCACTGCCATTTCTATTCTTCCGCTGCAGACAATAAGACTCCAGAGTTAAGTAACTCTTCTAGGGCCACTCAGCCAGTAAGTGACAAGACACGGGGCTGCACCCAAGTCAGTTTGGCGTCAGAGCTCATGCTCTTTCCCCTCCCCTGCACAGCTTATGTAGGAGCACCTGGTAACCATCTGTGAAAATCCCCTCCCCAGTGCGGCTCTGGATCAAAATCAAGCTCATGGCTGTGCTTCTAGAATCAAGCTTTTCCCACCTTTGATAATCGGGGCCATCCTTGGCTGTCTCCAGTCTTTGCACACCTTTCCTGTTTTCCTCAATTGCCTACACACTGCCCCCAGGTGTGGCTCACGATGGCAACTTCTTCTGGTTCTCCAAGTCTTAAGACCCACATTTATTTACGTCTTCTGCTATCTTGTTACACTTCCACATTTTCAGCTCCCTCTCTCAAAATCTGCTCTACCCTTCTCCGTGATGAAGGAGGTAGGAGGAAGGAAGGGCTGGGTAGTCCCCAGTTTTCATTCTCTTCTGTTTATCAGGCACCTGGTGTTTACTCTGTGCAGACCTTCTTCTGAGTGCTTCACAAATATCAACTCATGGGTCCCAGGAGAAGTGGGGATGATTGTCCCCATACTACAGATTAGAAACCAGCCCTGAAAGATGAAGTGCATTCAACCTGGTCCAGGGTCTGTGCCCCTAACCACTACCTTCTCACCTAAATGCTTGCCCCAAATAGTGTGGCCACACTTTCCACTCTCAGAATACAGTTCCATTGGCCTCCGCACCGTGGTTTCTGTGAGGATGGCATGTGTGCTGTGCCTGCTCCATTCTGCTGGCTGCACCCTGAGGCCACAGTAGATAGCTTACTCTTCACACTGCAGGTGGGAGGTGTTCTCAGCACCCCCGATGGAGCTCCTAGAGCACTGTTACTGCTAAGGCAGCTGCCACTGTCCAGGCTGTACACCCCCAGATACCAAGTGTCTCTGCACACATACCTAGCTGCTGCCTCCCTTCTCCCTATCCTGGCAATTCTCCTTCTTCTTCCCCAGTACTTTGTGCCCTTATCCTGAGACTCCTGGTTGCTCTAAGCTACTTTAGCATATGATATTCTGCTAAAGCAGAAGACAGAGATCAAAAGAAATGTATTTTCCCCTCTTCCCTCTCACTATCAAAAGTCTCAGGGTTCAGCTATTAGATTTTATGCAAGGAAGAAATCTAATGATAAGACTATTTCAACTGAGGCATAGCTCCCAACTACAAGCGCCAAGTAGATTATAGATCTGCAGCAATATTGATCCTCCTAACTCTTGGGTAGATGAGTATAACCTCACATAGCTGGGCCCCGGGGCTAGTCACCTCTGGCTGGGGTTAGCCTTTCTCTTTACCTAAAGACATAGTACAAATATTATCATAGCTTATGTGCATCATAATGAAAAAAGATTAGGAAGCTCTGTAATAAATTAATAATAATATGTTACCCTTCTCTTAGATTTTATTGCATTTTAAAATAATATGTCTGGAGAGATCACTGGATCCAAAGGACACACACACTTTTTAAGGGTAGGATTTTAGATGCTGTGACTATTGAAAATTAATTCTGGTGAGGAAGCCTATCTATTCATAAGACCAGTTGTGAATAGCACAGTTTTTACCAATTGTGTGTGTTTTGGTATCTCCATCCTTGGTGACCACGCAGGTAGACCAACAGGTGACGGGACCCACTGTCATGTGTTCACATGTGCTGAAGAGCTTCAGAGCAAAGGGAAACCGCCTTTCCTTACCTCTTTTGTACACAGGAAAGCACAGAGTCACTAGGAATTAAGAGAACGCAAGAGGAAGTGAGAGTTTAGACATCATGCTGGTTCAATCCACTAGTTTTACAGATGAGAAAACAGGTTTAGACAGATGAGCTTCAGAGCCCAGCACCGTACTACTAGCAGTAACCTCAGTCTTCCAAGACATTGGTTCTGTACTTCCAAACTGCCCCTTTCTGCACTGCATTCATACGTCTCATCATTATGAATTAATCATGATTAAGGTATTTTTCAGAATGTTAACCTCTTTTAAAAAAAAAGAAATGTGTTGAGTAGATGTTATGTTTATTTGTAATCTTTAAAATGTTTCACCAAAATTAAATAACATTAATCCTCCCAAGAGAGCCAAGGTTGAAAACAACTTTATCTCCTCTTCAAAAGTGGAGAAACAGAAATGACCTTCTCTGCAACTCAGGGGCTGATACCAAGCGGGGGATGGGCTGGAGTACAGACCTGTCTGCCTATGGGCTCAGACCACTGCACAGTTGGGAAGACAAGTGTTTTCAGCCTTTTTATGGAAAGAAAACTGTGTGCGAAGAGTAAATTAAAGGGTAGGTCTCTAAGGAGGAACAGCTCTTGAAGATAAACTTTCTGAAAGCATTGAGCTAAAATTAACCTGTACTGTGACCCACATTTTCCATGGAGGAAAAGAAACAAGCCAGTCTTCAACCATCTGCTCAGGTTTTATTACACGTGATTCATTTGACCTATAACTTGGCAGTAAGAATTAATTCTATCGAGATGGATAGGTGTTCCGGTCACTTACCGTCCTGTCTTCTCTGCCCTGTGTTGTTATCTATTAGGTATGGTTGAGGGACATATTCTCTGGACTGTGAAATACTCATGTCCCTGCTATTTCCAGTTTCAGTAAGTCAGGTATTTCAGGAGATGTATACTTACTAGGTTGAATAAATTTATCGGATGGTTTATTTTGTAAGGGAAAAGTCTTCATCTGAAATAATAACAAGAAAAGAAGTAGGATTTAAAAGGAAAGAGAAGGAGAAAAAGACAAGAGAAAGGAAAAAGGAGAGGAAGAAGAACAGATGAAGTATGGAGTAAAGGGAAGAAAATAAAGGGAGGAAGGAAGGTAGCTAACCTTTTGGGAAGAGGTGAATCTAGGAGGCACAGAGAAGCTCTCTCAAGAGAAAGAGGTGTCTTCCCTTCATACAGGGAAGGCCCTTTAAAAAGGAATCAAGAGAATCCATTGAAATAAGATAGATCAATCAGAGGAGAGTTTACTCTGGAGTGTCTTTTGAAAAGTCCATTTTCCTAAAATATGTTTTGAAAGGCACAAATTAGAGGCACTCTATGATCTGTGGAACCATGGAACCTAGATATTGGGGTCACACCATTCATGTTTGCATCTTTCTCTTTGCCCAAAGATGCCACAATAGTGTGGAGCTCCAGGACAAAATCTAATCACAATCAACCCAGAGACCCCCTCTGTGGTCTGTCTCATGCAGAGCGTCGATTCCCATAGGTCTGCCAGCTATTCCAGGGGTTAGCAAAGCCTGGGCATGTCGTTGGTCTTCAATAAAATTTGTTGGTTGAATGCATATGCGAACACTGCATCTCAGGACAATGAAGGCATCTTTTCCTTGCCATGGTTAAACACAGCAACTGCTAAATGGCAGCTTTTCAGAAAGATCCTTGACCAATTCACTTTGGCAGAGGCTGCTAGGATTACAGCTTTGTCCAAATCTCTTTGCGCTTCAGGAAATAAAGTATTTCCCAGCCTGACGTCTCTTAAAGCATTTTTTTTCCCTGCAGAGAGGTATACATCAGCTACTAATCTCATCACATTTCCATTTCCTTGCAGGCTCATCTGCTCATCATTTTCTATTCATAAAATGCGCTTGATTCTAATCTTCCCTAT
>NW_006296540.1:888709-891113 GCF_000327345.1 Myotis davidii
AGGAACTAAACACCTCCTCAAAGCTTCTTTAGAATGATGGTGATTACCACACATGTGCTAACTCCCCTTTCCAAACACATGGGTCCAATCTCTGGGCTCACATGTGAACCATTAGAAAAGTTCTGCCATGAACCAAGATGTGACATCATATTAGCCCCAGGACTAAAGCCCCGCTTACTATTTCCCAGTTTCCCTGACATCAAGGCCTTAGTCAATATGCTATTCCACATTCCCCTCCCTGTGAGACAGAATCCACCAGGTATGAATTACAATGCAAAGTGTTGATTCCTAGCCTCCCCTATTTTACAGCCCTGGGCCTCACACTTTATGGAACTTTTATCCAGGAAGACCCTCAGGCCTTACCTCTGCTGATGATGCTATTTGAGTTCAGCACTTCCCTCCCACTAGGCCTCAGAGTTTTGGTCTTTCTTCCCACAGTAAAGACTTCATGCAAAAATAAAAACACATTCTAATTATTAGCTCAGGAAACACGGCTTTTCTCTTCTCACTCAACAACTCCACATGAGTTTGCAGAGCAATTTAGCAAGTCATTTAACACCATGTCTTCCTAAAAAATATGAATTTTCAATCTATCAACTTAAAACAATTAGGCCCATATGGACTGAGGTAGGTAGAAATGATCAACCGGTGGCCCAGAGATATGCTTTTATTTTGTTTTGGCCTATACAGTGTATTCTAAAATTTCCGCCAACATTTCAAATTAGAGAAATGTCACATACAAAATTCAAATCGCCAGATTCTCCCCAAAATCAGAATACCTGGGCCACCACTCTCTATTGTGTTCCTAATGCTGCAGCCTTATGAGTTGTCATTCATCACCAATACTGTCAGGAAAATTTTCTTGGAACTGAGAACTATTTCTCATGATCCATATTCCTATCTAAACTGGTGATAAAAAAATAGATGGAGAAGACTGCATATTCAAAGGCAAATGGAAGAGAGCATATTTCTTTTTGTAAGTGAAGTACCTTCCTGTAAATTTAATGTGTGAACACTCAGCCTGCTATACACGTCACTCTTGATGCCTGAATGGGCTGTGTAGACATTTGAGTTTGTAACCCTTGGTTCAATGACTTTGTAAAATCTCTGTGTGATGGTAGGATGTATATTTTAATGTATGTTGGAGATAAGCCATAGCTTTTAAAATATACCAGTATGTAATATCTTTTTATTGATTTCAGAGATGAAGGGAGAGGGAGAGAGTGACAGAAATATCAATGATGAGAGAGAATCATTGATCAGCTGTCTCCTGCACGCCATCCACTAGGGATCAAGCACGCATCGTAGGCATGTGCCTTGACCTGGAATCGAATCATGACCTACTGGTTCATAGGTTGATGCTCAACCACTGAGCAACACTGGCCAGACAACCATACCTTTTGAAAGCGACTGTTCAGAACAGTAGAACTGGACATTCATTATTCCTTCAGATACTATTATTTTAGAATTTTTTTGGAAAAAAACTTAAGGCCTCTTTAGCCATACAATCATTTAAATATGAAATAAGAGTTATGATGAAAGCTTCTTTTGCTTTCCTTCCACATCTCATCAGTCATTAACCAAACACACTGCTGACTGTGGATTAGAACTAGGTGGTCTTCCTGAGGATGAATGCAGCCAGGCCCTGGATGTGCAGTTTACTCACAAAGAGTGGGGGCCAGATTCATTTCCCTGTGACCTACTCGGCCAGGTGTCCCTGAGCAGGGCACAACCTGTATACCACTAATGACAGCCCTGACAAGTTCTATCTCTGAAATGTCAGTTGTAATTCTTGGTTCTTTGTTCCGGATTCTTGGGGTCAAGCTCTCGTTACCTCCTGTTGCACCTGTCTTCAACCTGCTCTCCTTGTCTCTGGTCTTGCCTCATTTTAGTTCATGCTTCAGAAGACCAGAGAATCTTTTAAAACGAAATTCAGATGATACAATTCCCTGCCGGAAGGTCCTTAAGTCCTCCCATTGCTTTGAGCAGATTTCATAAAATGTGTCATGGAGAACACCCATTCTGCACGGTGCCTGGCTTTTTTAAAAGAGATAGTCCAGGACCCTAGAAGTTTGAAGAACACTATGGAACTTTCCTGAAGCTTTACAATACACGTATTCAGAGTAAAGGCTCAAAGAAAGTCCAAACAAACAAACCAGTATTTTCCAAACTTATTTGACAACAGAACCCTTTTTTGAGTGATGCGTATTAATGTCCTTAAGATTTGACATTTTAAGGAACATACTTTGGATAAAGTCCACACACTTAGGACTTGCCTATAAGAGTCTTTAGTAGTGATACAGCCTGTCCATGGGGCTATTCTCAGCCTTGAGTTTCTATCCACTCTATACCTAAAGTTTTAATCACACAATCAGATCACTTACTTCAACTCACAATGTGCAGT
>NW_006296540.1:891224-893426 GCF_000327345.1 Myotis davidii
GGCCCAACATTGCTGAAGGAAACATTTCTCTTGCCTTGCTTTCCTGCTTTTAATTTGAGTCATAGCAAGGATCTTAGATGGCTAATAATTTAGGATAAATTAGGTAGATGTCCTGTTGGTTAGAAACAAACATCATGCATTATCCCATTAACAGAGCTATTAAAAATCCTGTGTACTCTTGTATTCATCACCCAACAGGTAGGATTTGTTCTCTACACATAATGAAATTAAAACCCCCGGGGAAACATGTCTCCAGATACAGCTACTAAAAGAGAAAAATGGTTCATCTTAGATATTTAAAGTATCTTAATTACTATCACAAGACAAAAGGGAATACATGTAAGCTTTAAATAAAGATCATCAATAGACTTAATAGATTCAGAAAGATAAATTCCAGGGTGAACATTATAATCAATATGCAATATTTAGGAAGTATCTATCATGTATCTGTAGTCAGCAAATTTATTAGAGTTGTATTTATATTCATCCAGTTCTTGCCTTACCTGAGAATGTAAGACACACACCCAGGCCCAAGTCTAAATTGTGTTCCTCTTCTGGGTTCCTTCAGAATTTATGTTCATTCTGATCAAGCCACCTATAGTCATGCATTAAAACTGCTCATCTCTGAGTGCCTCGAAGGCAGAAACTGTGTCTTTCATCTTCCCATTCTCAGTGCTTAGAATAGGATGAATGAAAGCAATGCATGGAAAAGTAAACTGCTAAAGATATGAAAACTCAGACATGAAAATTGTTGATGATAAAATAATTCCACACTATATCCAGAAAATAAAACAAATCACAAATATAAAATATAAAACTCATCCATCAGATGAAATTCCTGGAAATTTTAATATTTTAGTAAAGAATATAAAACAAGAAAACACATGTGTGGCTCTAAGAGCACCTCTTTTGTTATAAATTCTTGAAAATGTGAACGTCCGTTGAAAAATCAAGAATGCAACAGTTTTCTTTTTAAATATAAACAGTGGTTTTTAAAATTCTTTCTACCAGAGATAAGGGGGGAAAAGCCAAATTAACTTTGGTCATGAAATCAAATAGATTCAGAAATCCAAAAACTTAAAAGAATGAATAATTACCTGAAAGAATAAAATTTTTTTTGAAAAAAGCTTAAAGCTTCCACTCTGTTCCCAGTAAACACTCTATCTGTTTAAATTCCATGAAAATTAAATATCAAACGATTCTTTGCTTTCCCCTTTTCAACAGTGGAGGCAGAGGGCTAAGTATGAACATTCTCATCATCTCATCTTATCACCAGACCTAAGGAATGTCAAAACAGAGGCTGTGAACTTTCTGCCCTGTCAAAAGCAAAACAGATTAAATGCGTTAAATCGTGGAAGATAAATGAGAGACACACTGCTCTGGGAGTCAATCAAAAATGTATAACTCATCCATGCACCTGTAAACTCTAGAAATAATCTTTTGCCCAGCAGAAAATACCGAAAAGGCACCTGAAACAAACAAACAAAAAAACCCTTCCAATATATACTCAATTTCTCTGCTGGGTGGAAATATAATTCAGTAGTTTTCACAGATGATACTTCACATTCCTGAATTTTATTCCCAGAGTGTTATTATAACACTAGAGGCCCGGTGCACAAAAACATGCATGTGTGGGGTCCATAGGTCTGGCTGGCCATCTGGGCGTGCTGGCCTCGGGGAGAGATGAGGGAGGGACTGTGGGCCCAATGGGAACTGCTGCCAGGGAGGGACGAAGCACGGGAGGTTGGCCACCAGACCACCCTCAGTCACGCTCAAGGTACGGCCGATTGGGGGGTTGGGGCGCCGCCCCGTCACACTCAAGGCAGGGTCGATGGGGAGGTTGCGGTGCCTCTCCCTGTCATGCACAGAGCAGGGCCGATAGGGGAGTTGGGGCACTGCCCCCTGTCACACACAGAGCAGGGCAGATCAGGGGCTTGGGGCGCAGCCCCCAGTCACCCACAGAGCAGGGCGGATCAGGGGCTTGGGGCGCAGCCCCCCGTCACACACAGAGCAGGGCCTATAGGGGTGTTGGGATGCTGCACCCTGTCATACACAAAGCAGGGCTGATCAGGGGATAGGGGAGCTCCCCCCTATCAGGTACAGAGCAGGGCTGATCAGGGGGTTTGGGTGCTGCCCGCTGTCACGTTGCTCCAGGGGCCAGGAGGACTTGTGGCTCCGCTGATCCCAGTGCTGGGAGGCCTC
>NW_006296540.1:894268-901963 GCF_000327345.1 Myotis davidii
CTCAGCTCTGAGGCCACGGCCAGCTGAAAGCAGGTATCTGGGGTTTGTTTAGCTTCTATAATTGCAACACTGTTGCTTTCAGTGGAGCTCAGAGCTGGGCCGCGGCAGGCCGGGAACCTTGGCTTCCTCCGTCACTGGAGCAAGCAAACCTCCTGTTCGCTTCAGCTGCCTGGTTGCCGGCCGCCATCTTGGTTGGAAGTTAATTTGCATATCGCCCTGATTAGCCAATGGGAAGGGTAGCGAAGCTACGGTTAATTACCATGTTTCTCTTTTATTAGATAGGATTATATATGACTCTCTACTATGTGCTATCGTCACACATCCCTGTGCGTAAAGGACAGCCTCTCCCCATTCATTTTGTGAACCAGGACATGCCATTACCAGGACAGTTTGACTATATTTTCTCTCATTTTTTTTTTTCTCAGATGAGCTTGCCCACAATTAGCTATGTGTGAAAACTTCTGAGATCCCTGGTAGGCAGCACCAGAGAAAAGTGAGTAATGAATAATGAATGTCTCCTTGTAAGAGCTCTACTTAGCAGGCAGCGGAAACTATTTTTACTTTATGGCAAAAGTACTCTGGGAGAAATATTCCCAAATCACATTTCCGAATGTGTGAGAGGCAGCAGAGACTGCCAAGCATTTGGAGAGATTTAACACCAGAGCACACGCTCACGGAAGGTTCAGTTCGTTGCTCTAGTGGTCATGAAAAATCTCATCCTAGACTTAAACATGTGTCTTTGTGAATGAGCATCTTTCTTTTCCTTTTGGCTTTGTCAAAGGAGTATGTCAGGGATTCCGATATTCAACCAATGCAAGAAAAAATAATTCACTAAAATGTATGGAGAATGTCCTAGGAAGCACTGCACTATGACAGGAAGAGGAACCAGCTTCTGAAGTTCCCAAACTGATTAGATTTTACTAGAATAAAAAGCTCAGCAGAAAGCTTACGAGAAAAATGATTCTTGGACAGACTTCATGGGAATGGGGATACCTATTGATCTTAAAGAATTATCAGTTTCCAGGCTCCAATGCATAGGCCCAATACCGTAACACAGTGGTCGGCAAACTGCGGCTCGCGAGCCACATGCGGCCCTTTGGCCCCTTGAGTGTGGCTCGTCCATAAAATACTATGTGTGGGCATGCATGTATAGTGCGGTTGAAACTTCGTGGTCCATGTGTAGAATTCGGTATTTTGTGGAAGAGTCACACTCAAGGGGCCAAAGAGCCGCATGTGGCTTGCGAGCCGCAGTCTGCCGACCACTGCCATAACTCATCAGCTCACAGCCTTCCCTGGAAAACGCCAGAAATTATACAGAGAAAATGATCACAGGAGGCATCAGGACAGTGTGTCGGCAGCAGCTGAAAGCTAACTGGCTGCTATCCAGATGCTGGGCCTCTCAGTTTTGGGGGTCATGGGCCAGGACACATCTATGTGATCCGTGGCCGGCTGAGTGTGAGATGGCCTGAATTCTCGTAGCTGCTCCCCGGACACACGTTACATCCTCAAGCAGCTCAAGTCTTAGGGCTTTCCCTTGGTGCTTTTGAGGTTGGTGGGTCTGCTGCCACGGTGGTTTATTATTGAAAGTCACAGGGTAACAGGGACCCTTCATGTTCTGGGTCCCTAACCCATTACAGTAATAACAGTGCGGTCACCTCCCTCATGCCACCCCAGTTGGAGCTCTTTCTTACCTGTGATCTCATTCAATTCCTCCCAACAAATTAACTAGGAAAATTGGTTCAGGAATATTAATCCCATTAGATAGCAGATGAAAGACCCTGCAAGGTCGAAAGCTTTGTGTTAAAGCCACGCAGCTCCTGGGTGACAGCATGATCCGATAAGACATAGCACTTTGTGAAATCCAGACTGATGGTATGACACCCTCACAGACTCATAGCGCACCAGCTCAAGTTCACATATACTCGTAGGAAAACCAACTAAATGTGGGGGAGGGGTATCATGTCTTCCTATATGCAAGTATTATATTGTTTATATCAGAATGTGATGAATTCACTACTCTATCTGAAATATGTACTGCAGGTTCAGCAACCACTTCTTGGGGACCTGCAGTACTGTGGGGGAGTGAGATAGCAAGATGAATGAAAACATGGTCTCTGCTCCTGCAGGAGCTTGCATCCAGAAGAGGAAAGGGGCATGTTGATGAATAAGGAAGGGATGATGGAAGGGGGATGAAGCTCTGCAAGTGGGCTGGGTAGGGAAGCTGTCACTCTAAAAGTTCCTAGTGGCGTTGGTGTTATGGTGCTATTTTAAATGCCACCCCAGTGTCTGGGGGAGACTGGTGTTTTTAGGAAATTCCCTTTACTTTTGGAAAATCAAAGTCCTGGAAAAGAAATCTGTATTATTTATTTCTCGTTTTATAAGGTGATTATAGAATTCTTCCTCGTGAGATGGGGTGTTTGGCAATCTATCGGGAGTGATACATTTGTGCTGTTTTGGAGGGCTGCCCAGAGGGTTTCTCAAGGTCCTGCTTATCCTTAGACCTGTACTTCTCACAAAATGCTACAGAATAAAAGGTGATAGGTTTTACACATCTTATTTATGGATTTATAGGCCATCAAGTTTATTTGCCACTGACTCTTGGCAACCCTCCCCTACCCCCATCCCTATGCCAATGTGAACAAGGAAATAAATAGTTCTGGTTGTTTCTGGGGGCAATCTTAGAACCACGAGGATGCCAGCGTCTGGATAACCTGACAGGACAGCAGGGCAGAAGAGCTAGGTTTCTTACATTGTCACACAGTGGAGCAATTCCCACCACGGCATGGCTGCTGGGCTCCTGTGACAGGAGTAATGATTTCTGATTCAGTTTATTGTTCCCAAATTTCAGGAACGAATGCTACTGTATTTTAAAAAGCTGGTTAGCCCTGGCTGGTATGGTTCAGTGGTTGGACCATCATCCTGTACACCAGACACTGGCTGATCTGATTCCCACTCAGGGCACATACCCAGGTTGTGGGTTCGATCCCTGATCAAGGCAACTGATCGATGTTTCTCTCACACTGATGTCTCTCTCTCTCTCCCCCCTCCTCTCTTCTTCCCTTCCTTCTATTGTTTCTGAGAAACAGGGCTCCCTAAAACAATATTAAAATTAAAAAAATAAAGTGCTGGCAAAAATATACTGAGATTTCTGACTGCTCATTTTTTCTAATCATATGTAAAAATAAATTAACCAGGTAAATGCTTTATCTAATGGCTGGTATTCTGTTTTTATTATTCACATGACTTTATCATGTGTTCCTTTATGAATAAACTTTCACACACACACACACACACACACACACACACACACACACACCATTTAACTGTAATTTAGGAAGATGCTCCGGGTGAGGTCTTTAGTGTGTCTTTGGATTGCTGTAGGTAGGGGATTAGGGTCCAATTACTTGCCTCTGACATCACCATATTATAATAGAACAAAATGCTCTTTGCTATTCTTTAGATCATAAGTACCTGGCTACCCAGAGAGAAACCCTGTGGTAATGAAAGGACCCCAGATGAATGGAAATCAGAGACCAAAATCAAGGGCTGGTACATCCTCTTTGTTACCGAGTGTAATCAGTAGGCTAGGCAGATTACTTGGAATTCCAATGCCCCCCACTTCTGCTGACAGTACGCTTTCTCTTCTGCTTTTCCAAACATTTTGAATTGTGGCTGAGGATTCTAGGAGGCATTACAGCTTTAGTCTTCTGAAAGTTGCAATTAAATACACTCTAAGTAGCTGTCACCTTGCCACCTTTTTGGAAAGGTATAAGTGGAAAAAAAATTAGCCATCAGAGGAAAAGAATTCATAGTTAGGGCTCTTTCTTCTTCCTTAACCACAATCTGTTGTCTCTTTATGGCAACAAATGTCTGTAATTGGAGTCTGGTTCCAGCTTTCTAAAGACATCAGCAAGATGGGACAGGCAGGAGGATCCTATCTCTGTTTTACACATATGAAAGGGGGAAAATAAAGGACCACCCTAGAAGTGACTGAAATTGCATCTGAGCAGCATATCTTTTAAACGAACGGATCAGAGTCTGAATTTATAGCTCAACTACTAGGAATCTTTCATTTCCAAAAGGTTATAGGTGTTGCTATACTTATGAATTTCTTCATAAAGATGAAATTTCTATAATATCAGTAGCTGAATGAGGCTTGGGGACTTGCTGGAGAATTTGGTAGGACAATGCTCATGGCCTCTGGTGGCAGGCATTCAGGAAGCAGGTCTCTTAAAATGTATGTGTTCTGGTAGCAAGCAGTCTTATGTGGGTCTGACCGAGCACCTAAGGCAATGGTTCTCAACCTTCTGGCCCTGTAAATACAGTTTCTCATGTTGTGACCCAACCATAAAATTATTTTCGTTGCTACTTCATAACTGTAATGTTGCTACTGTTATGAATCCTAATGTAAATATCTGATATACAGGATGGTGTTAGGCGTCCCCTGTGAAAGGGTTGTTCGACCGCCTAAGGGGTCGCGACCCACAGGTTGAGAACCGCTGACCTAAGGAGTCAATTGGAATTGTTTACTTTTTATTACTTAACAAAAAAGTAATTCTGCCTCCAAATGCCATTCTTTTACTCCATTTCACTCGTTTGCAGTGTAATCGGGTTCCACTGAATCAATGGTAATCATCTTCATGGTTCTCTGAACTCCGCCTGGTGGCCTGTGGGTGAGGAATCACAGTGTGCTCTGTGGAGGGTGCACATCTGGGCTTGGGGAGCATCTTGCATGACTGGGATCTTGAAAGTCATTATCTGGTTCATTGCATGAGCTGGGGGGGCTGGGGCTGCTTTGGCTCTGGCTCTTGGTGGTGCTTCTTGAGTGCAGATATGAACTGTCTGCATCAGCACAAGCAAGTGGGCTGCTAATAACGAAGACACTTCTCCATGACCTGAAAGCGTAACTAGGAAACTGTATAGAAGCACAGGTCAGATCACATCACACAGTCCCTTCAAAGAGCCATGTCCATGGCAGTGGGGAGGGAGAGAAAAACAATGCTCCCGGATCACATAGGCTTGTGTTCCATTTCCACTTCTCCCTGCTTCTGAGCTGTACCATCATTGGGGCAAATTATTTAAATTATTCCTCATTGTCCATGACTGTTATATGAAAATAGCGATAACTCTCCCACAGCTATATTACTAGAATTAAATACAACATTATGTTCATTATTCAGCAAACCTTTTTAGAGCCCCAACTACCTGCCAGGTAGGCACTGAGGGTGCAAAGGGACAGGACCCTCCACCTCTGTCTTCCAAGAGCAGTTTTGTCCCCCATTGCAAAGGGATTGCCCCCCTAGCTGAACACCACCAACATGCCACATAATTCCCACTTCTTTTTGTGGTGAGAACATTTAAGATGTACTCTCTTAGCAACTTTTAAGTATATAATACATTATTTCCCAAAAAGACATACACATGGCCAACAGGGAAATGAAAAGGTGCTCACTGATCACCAGGGAAATGCAAATCAAAACCGTGTGAGCTACCATCTCCTGCCTGATGAAATGGCTCCCTTCAAAAAGACAAGAGATAAGTGTGGGCGAGGATGTGGAAAAACCCTGGTGAACTGTTGGTGGGAATGTAAATGATGCAGTCAAGAGCTCTGAGTCTATTAGTGTATGTAAGCGATCAAAACAGTGCCTTGAATCGAGCTGTTTTAAGAAATATAAGATCTCTTGTTACTAAGTCATTTTCTTTAAGATTTAAAAAATAATTTAAAATTTGTTTTTAAAACTTATTATTTCAAAATTGTTAACATGTTCATGGAAACAGAGCATCCACTGCTAATATTAATTTATATTTGTCTATCCATCCATCTTCCTAATCATTTATTCATGAACAGTCTGCACCCATCAGTTTAACACACACACGCACACATACACACACCTGGTTTAATATTCAAAGAATTTAATACTGAGTGCGCTACTGTGGTAGCTAGGATTTTGAGAGCAAAAGCGATTTAAATAGTGATTTTTATGATCCTGGTCTCATGGGATGGTCTTATGCAAATGACTTTGTCCTAAGATAGCAAAGTCTTCCTCCTGGGTGAACTGCAGTGATTATGCTCTCAGTACTGCAATTCAGTGTACAGTTGTGGAAATGGCTAGGATTAGCCCCCTAGTGACCTGAAAGTGTCAGTGCCACTTCCCAAAGTGTCAAACACACAATCAAGCAGAAGAGCATCGGTGCTGGAAAGATCAGGCTCATCCCTCAGCACAGGTGGGTCAGAGAGGATGCTCCCAGGCAGTTGCGACTTGCTCAGACTCCACCAGGAGTCCCTGAATGGTGGCCCTCCAGCATCCTCGCCTGTTTATTCACAGATTTGATCAGCCACCAAGTTCTGTCAATTCTACCATCCAAAACTATCTAAAGTCCACCTCACTTCCCTCCCCACCTTAGTTCAGATCCCATTCATTCTCCTCTAGACCAGGGCAAGAACCTCCTGGCTTGTCTCTTGGAATCCGGTTTTGCTCCAGCTGTAATCCAGGCTTCCCGCTGCAGGCTCCAGTACCGTTTTGTAAAGCAAATGTGATCGTTACTCACTAACAATTTCAGCATGATCTCCCAACAAACCTGCACACCAGGCCTATTCTTCCTTTCTCTGTGTTTTTGGACACATACCGTATTCCTTCCTTCTGGAATAAACACACCTTATTCTTTAATCTCCTTACCTATGTGAAAAAGATTTTTTTTTTCATTTTTGAATACTCTTAATGTCCCAAGGAAACATGTTGCTTTTTATAAAAACTAATAGACTTCCCAGTTTTCCCTATTATTTATTTCTTGTATTAGTGTGGTACGTTTGTTATAACTGATGAACTGATAATTATTATGATGAACTGGTATATTAATATTAACTAAAGTCCCTAGTTCACATCACAGCTCATTCTTTGTGTTGTACATGCTATAGGTTGATAAATGAATAATGAATGTGTCCACCATTACAGTAGTTATTGTATTTATTCTACTGCCTTAAAAGTCCCCTGTGCTCTACCAATCCATACTCTCCTCCCCTAAAAAATCCTAGCAATCACTGAATATTTATTTATTTAGCTGTTTGATTTCAGAGAGGAAGAGAGAGTGAGAGAGAGAAACATCAATGATGAGAGAGAATCATTGATCGGCTGCCCCCTGCAGGCCCCGCACTGGGGATTGAACCGTGACCTCCTGGTTCATAGGTAGATGTTCTGCCACTGAGTCATGCTGGCTGGGCAACCACTAAGGTTTTTATTGTCTCCAAAGTTCTTCCCTTTCTAAAATATCAGATTGATGAAATCAGACAGTATGCAGCCTTTTTAGATTGGCTGTTTTCATTAACCAGTGTACTTTCATAGTTCTTCCATATCTTTTTGTGGATTGATAGTTCTTTCTTTTTATTATTGAGTAATATTCCATTCTCTGGATATACCCCAGTTTATTTATCACCTAATGAAGGACAAATTTTGGCAATTATGAGTAAAGCAGCTATAAACATCCATGGGCAGTTTTTGTGTGGACATATGTTTTTAAATAATTTGGGTAAATACTAAGAAGCATGACTGCTAAGTCCCATGTTTAATTTTGTAAGCATTTTCCACACTGTCTTCCAAAGTGTCCGTACCATTTTTGAATTCCTATGAGCAATGATGAGAGTTCCTGTTGCTCTAAATTCTTACCCGCAAACACTGTTATTTGTGTTTTGGATTTTTG
>NW_006296540.1:902874-905734 GCF_000327345.1 Myotis davidii
CTCTGCCTCTCTTCTATTTACATTTTCTGTCTCATGGCCTCAAAAACTATCCATATGATGATGGCTCCTAGCTTTAGATATCCAGCCTGGGATCTTTCCTTAAAGCTCCAACTCCCAGTGTAAAATCCTTTAAAGCCTCCCCCTTACATCTGGAGTAAAATAAAGTGTGTGTGTGTGTGTGTGTGTGTGTGTGTGTGTGTGTGTGTTTTAATATAGAGTTTTCTTAACCGTGCTTTCTAAGGCACCTACATAACTGTCAGTCCTCAAACTATGTCCCCAATCCTATCACTTGCTGCTATCTTACCCATTTACTAGGTTCCAGCCACTCACAGTGGCCTTCTTTCTGCCCCTGAAACATACCAAATTCATTCTTGTTTTGGGCCTTTGTACTTGCTGTTGCTTCAGCTTGTAAATCCTATCCTCCACCTGTCTTCTTCTTTTCATTTAGGTCTTAAATCAAATAGGACCCCCTCACAGAGGCCATTTACTGAAGCAACCTCCCTAGTCACTCCACTTCATTATGCTACTTCTTTTTAAAAAATATATCTTTATTGATTTCAGAGAGGAAGGGAGAGGGAAAGATAGAAACATCAATGATGAGAGAGAATCATCGATCGGCTGCCTCCCACATATTCCCTACTGGGGATGAGCCCGCAACCTGGGCATGTGCCCCTGACCGGAATCGAACCTGGGATCCTTCAGTCTACAGTTCAACACTCTATCCACTGAGCCAAACCAGCTAGGGCTATTTCTCAACGTGTTTGTTGTCCACCTAATTCCACTTTAATATAGGCTGTATGAAGACAGGCACTGTGACTGCCTCCTCTCTGCTACATCCTCAGTGCCTGGCACAGACTGGTGCCAGCTGACATTATCACATTTAACTGCTAAAGCAAATGTTCAATGTGACTTAGCCTTTAGGGTACGCTTTAAATCACTGGCTTTTCTGCCTTACTTCCCTGGGCAAGGTCAGCCTCTACTTCCTCTAGTGCTTTTATAATTTTTGTATAAGTCTCTTTTTAGGCTTTATCCATACTCATTTTGATTCTTTGCTTGACTTGCCACAGTAAGAACTTGTTGTATCCTTAGTATTTAATCCAGTGCCCGATACATATTAGGCACTCAAATATGTTGGGGTCCCCTTGACATGTGACACCAAACTGAACCTAAGCTTGCTTCTCTCTCCCCACCAGAGACTCTCTTTTCTAGAAGAAGCAGGTAAACTCCCATGCACGGCATCTGCTTATTAAGAACTCTCATAATTAAACTAGTGACGCCCCCCTATGTATTACACTGTCAGATGCTCACAGAGTGCTTGGGAGGCTGGAAATTTTCACACTGCTTCCAAAGGTGTCAATTTACCACGGGGGAGTTAAAGAACACGCTGGCTTATTAGGTAGTAGCACATATTAAACAGATGTTTCCAGAAAAGGAAGTGTATTTACAAGTGCTGCTCTGTTAATCAAATGTCCTACAAAAACAACTATTTAACACCAGAAAAACTTCTTTCAAAAACTGAGATAAAGAACATGAGAAGCATTTGCTTATTCTTAAAAAAAATCTATGTTTTGATGATTCCCAAATCTGTACCTTCAGATTCAATTTCTTGCACATGCCTTCCCCAGATATATCCAGGATCCAAATGGAAAGTTTCATATTTTTTTTTGGCTCTCTTGCATCTAAAACATAATGCACCAAACTCAGCTCACCATCTGTCTCTCAAAACACATCTGTCTATTTCATCCAGGAACCACCATGCTGTCATTTACCTAAGCTTAGACTTAGTTGTAGGCTCTCCCCTCTCCTTTTCATACTGCTGGGACCCCTCTCTTCATGGCTGTTTCAACTGCTCTCCCCTATCCAGGTCTATGGTTTGATAACTAAATAATAATCACTTTAGCTGGTATGCAAGCCTCAGGTCTGTGCTAAAACACCCCATCCCTTTGCAGATAATTGACCACCAAGCCTACCAAATTCTACCATAGTCTTGCCTCATTCTACTTAAACTAGCCTCCTAAATTTTCAAACATGATCCTTGGGCTAGTAACTCCAGAATATGCCAAATTCACTTGAATTTACACTTCCAACTTTCTGAAATGCAGAATTATTTTATTCATCTATTAAGTAGTTAGCAAGCACTCTATTTCTTCCAGTGGCTCCCAGTTGTAACCATACTCTAATAACGCACACAAAGCCTGCTGGCATCCAGCTTTGCTTCTCAATTTCTTGTGTCCCTACTGTCCTTGTCCCTTTCAGCACCCCATGTCTCATCTACCTCTAGGTCAGGGGTCCTCAAACTTTTTAAACAGGGGGCCGGTTCACTGTCCCTCAGACCGTTGGAGGGCCGGACTATAGTTTTAAAAAAAACAACTAAGAACAAATTCCTATGCACACTGCACATATCTTATTTTGAAGTAAAAAACAAAACGGGAACAAATACAATATTTGTATTTGCATGTGGCCCGCAGGCTGTAGTTTGAGGACCCCTGCTCTAGGTTCCAGTCAACCACCTACCCATCAACAATCTGCTGTTTTGTTTTTATGTCTGGAACACTGTGATCAGTTTCTTCCCAAGACTAAGTTCCAATCATTTTTAACATTAAATTGGTGGCTTTTCTCCCCAGGAAAGCTGTTTCTCTTCACCCCCAAGTCAAGTGAACCTGCTCTATGATCCCCTTGATGGAATTTATCAAACTACCCCAGAAGATTTGTTTACTGTCCATTTTTCCTTCCCAAATCATGAGCTCTTTGGGGAAGAAACAGTATTTTATTTATCTTTGTATCTCTAGTAGACACTCAAAATTGCTTCCTGAATGAATAAATGAGTGAGTGATGAGTAAAAATAAAATAAATATGACTA
>NW_006296540.1:906186-930949 GCF_000327345.1 Myotis davidii
AGTTGAAAACCAGTTATCTATCCCATGCTTTGAAAGCATTTCTGGTTTAAGAATAAGTGGAATGCAAACCATCAATTAGTTTTCTCACATACATTTTCATATTCAATAAAAATGTCTGACCTCTATGCTGTACACCTGAACTAATCTCTCTCTATATAAAAGGCTAAGCGACCATTACGACTGAATGTCTGGAACAACCAGAACAACCAGTCGACCAGTCGCTATGATGCGCATTGACCACCAGGGGGCAGACGCTCAATACAGGAGCTGCTTCCTGGTGGTCAGTGCGCTCTCACAGCTAACCTCCCACAGCCAGCCAACCTCCCGTAGTCCCTCCCCCAGTCCTGTTTGACAGGCCCTGTCTGGCAGCTGGCCTTGATCAGGACTGGACGAGACAGCCCCAATAGGTCCTGATTGCCAGCCAGGCCTAGGACCACACCCATGCACAAATTTCATGCACTGGACCTCTAGTATAAAATAATATTGAATGTCAACTGTAATTGAAAAAAAAATATTTCCTCTCTTAATGATTTTTAATAGAGTTTTTTTGTTTTTAACAAAGCTATTTACAATTGCATATGTCTTAAGCACACAATTTTATCTCTGGTCTTTCATTTATCTTTTTTAAAAACAAATTCTACATATTTACAACTTTTGTTGATATGAATAACTTGTCTTCTGGTATCGGTAAAAATAAAACATTGGTGATCTCAAGTCTAAACTTTGATAATCCTTAGATTTCTAAACAAGACTACATGGAGTTAAAGCTTGGGAACAGTCCAACATACAGACACTTCCTGATAGTGGCAGGGACTCACAGGCTACATCTAATGAATTTGAGGTGTTCAATCATTCTGGGATGCCATAGCTGGCCAGCCTGTTCTCTCAAAGGCCTACTAGCACCTTGAGATGTACAGCAGGTGACAGGGAACAGCAAGAATAAAAATAGAAGAAAAGGAACTGGGAGACCAGCCTTAGTGGGGGCCCTGGAGAGCACTCACAGAACAGCAGCAGTAGGCAGTGAGAAGCTAGGAGGCTACAGGTGAGACAAAAGACAAAAAGGCATGGGACTGTGGCTTTAAGGACAATGATAATCTGCAGCGCATGTGAAAACAACAGGAAGGGCCCCTACAAAGATGAACACTGGAGACTTTAAAGAAAGCCAGCCCCTCCTCCTCCACCAGGACCTTCTTTGCCCTTGGTCTGCATGCCCTTGGTCTGCATGCCTCTGCCCCTGTAGAGCAACCACATCATCTGCCAACACCTGCTGTGGGGATGACAACTCTATTCCTCTAATCTGTTCTGGCAGGCAGGAACTGCACTTCCTGTTTTACAAAATGTTTAATTACAAACCAATTAAAAATAGGAAGTTCCAGCTCTCAGGCCCTCCTCTCATTTCACACTACGCCTACTTCACTTCTTCTTCTTCTTCTTTTTTTAGCAGTGTTACATCATGGCTTTTTAAAAAAGCACTACTTTGACTCGAGCTAAATAACTAGTTGCGTGACTTTTATTTAATGTTTGTGTCTCTTGGTATACTGTAACTCCCATAAGTTTAGGGGCAATGTTTGTCTCAGTAACCACTGGATACCCAATTTCCTAGCTGGCGACTTTTGGCACTCGATATTTATTTTTTTTTATAAATGAATCTTTGATTATCCAGTTTGTTCTTTCTCTGACCAGATATCAGAAGAAAGCATAACTGCCAAAGATCAATATGCTAAAATAAACAATGCAAAGCCAATGTGCTAAAAATCAATGTGTTAAATTCACCAAAACATTTTTTTTTCTTGTAACTGTTTACAAGTTTAGTGAAAATTCATTTACATTAGGTGGTTTTAATAGTTTCTAAAGATTTTAGGGAAATGACACTTTTTCAATTTTGTCTTAAGAGCAGCATTTTAAGTGAATGTTCATTTTGTTGAGAGTTAAGAACCTGAGTGTCTTAGACTTCTGAATAGATTTAACATGATGATAAATTTGATCTGTTGAGTAATCCCATCCTATTTCTTTTATATCGCAGTAGACATTTTTCACTTTTTGGTAGTCTGCCCATTGCTACTAACTTGACATATGCCACTTACAGATACCCCAGTTGCTAGGGAATAACAAACGAGCTAATCATTTGAGATGGAATGATTTTAGACATTCTAGATTTCTTTAGTTGTTTTTGAATGTCATTTTCTATTATTTTAGAGTTTAACAATTCTTATATTTTCAGAGAGACTGAGCCTTAATTTGGCTTCTGGCAATTCACTCGTTAAATTTTATTATATCATGTGTGAAGATGTTTTAGGCATCTGAATGTCTTCCATCCTCTGTCATTGAAAATATTTCACATTTTAAGCATTTTATCATTCTTTTATCAATGGCTGAAAGGGCATATCAGCTTAAGATCTGCATTTCTAACAAGTAACAAAAAATTCACCATTTGCTATTGATATAGTTGCTCTGCTAGTTTCCTCAGCAAATTCGTAAGCATGATGAATATATGGGAAATTAGTGTCATCCTCAATTGTGGTTGTTGACTATGAAATATACATTTCTGAATAATAAACATATTGATAAGAAAATTAAGCCAAATGTGACTCTTAGTTCTTAAAAAATTAAATATACTTAAAATACTGGATACAGAAAAGAAAAAGAAAAACCCAGAATCAGAATTTCCTAGAAATTGTCACAGCACAGGCTGTGACAATTCCATTCAATGTGAAGTCCTGCAGACTTCAGAGTTGGTATTTTAGTAAATTTGGTAAAGTGCCTTAGAGATCTAGAGAGAGTTTTTGGAGACTGAATAATCAAAAAAAAATTTTAAATTAGAAAATTTTAGAAATTTAAAAAATATTAACTGTCTATTTGTAGAGCAATACTGGAGAGATGGAAAGGCTCCCCAGTGTAGCACCCTGGCTAGGCTTTCTCCATTGTTCCACTTGTGACTCAGTGGACAGAAATGGTGGAAAGGAGTCTCTATATTAATGTATCAACCTGAAGATTATAGCAAAGAACAGAAATTTCTGCTTTAAAAAATCTCTTTATAATCCTCAATTTATATGCTACTAAGAAACTGGCTTAGTACTTTTATTAAAAAATATCTCAACTGTATCTGGAGGCAACAGATTATAGAATAAAAGAATCATTTAAGATACCCTTTAAGATGTTAGACTTCTATAACTGTATAATCAGTTTTAAAAAATCCCTAAAGTAACAAGTTCCTTTCTTCTTCTTCTATCAGATAAGTTGGAAGCAGGCATTTATTTTGATACCATCACATTGGGAGCTGTGTTTATAGAAAATGGATGCCTAGGGATAGGAAATTAAACTGAACAGCACACTTTGATAAAGTAGTTGGGGCGTGAATTTTTCTGTTTGAGACCCAAGGTTGAACCTGAAGAGGTTTTTCAAAGTCAGATTGTAAAAATGTTTAATGGCTGTGAACAAAGGTCTTTGGTTCTGACATGGCTAATGTCAAATGTAGACTTGAGTGGTTTTTTAGCTTGACCTGGGCATTCTGCTCTCCACCTAAAAGGGGGAGACTTCTTTCTTAGGGACAGTTGGCAAGAGAATGATGATCTCATAGTTTTAACAAAGATGTAAGATCATATTTGGCAATTTCCCACTTCCTGTAGATGATTTTCCTTTTGATGCGTAGCTTAACCAAGTGTGTATTTTATGAATGTATTTTCTAACATTAGTCAATAGGATTTAGGGTGTTATTTCCTACTCTTGTCTTGTTGTGTTTCTTGTTGTATTCATGTGAACGTTTTGGTCTACTCCCCAACTTTTCCCATTGCTGTGAGAAAAGTTCTAGCTAGCAAATGACCAGAATTAGCACATAAATCATGTTGTTGATTCTCAATAATCCAATGTGTACTAACCACAGCATAGTTTTAATCCCATCAAGGATTCCCCATGATCCTCTGGCATTAGATTTCTACCTAATGGTATAAAAATTAGAAGCACAAAGAATTACTTATGTTAGATAAATCTGTGGCAAACCTCAAAAGCAAAATTTAAACAATTTTGGTAATGGTTGCTGTTATCCCTGCCATTTCCAATAAGGCAATTAATCCCAAATTTAATACATATGTAACATTATGACTGTGTATTTAACAACACCTAGGGTCAAATCATCTTCATTATGAGACTTACTCTAATTAAATGAAAGTGGTATACAACACCTAAGCAGATTCACATAGATAGTATATCATGGTGAAATGCAAAAATGGCCACGCAATTCATAGCTCCCTGTATCAAGAAGAGAATTCTATCTCTGTTTCCCTGGCTTTTGAATCAGGTCTGGCTTGGTGTTCTGGACTGAATGTTTGTGTGTCCCTCCAATTCATAAATTGAAATATAATCTCCAATGTAATGATATTAAAGGATGGGGCCTTTAGAAGGTCACTAGGTCATACGGATGGAACCCTTATAAATGGGATAAGTGCCCTTATAAAGAAAGACCAGAGAGCTAGTTGGTTCTATTTTTGTGTGTGTGAGGATATAATGAGAAGTTGACAATTTTCAACCCAGAAGAAGGCTCTCACTAGACCCCCACGATGCTGGCACCCTCAATGATATTAAAGGATGGGGACTTTAGAAGGTCACTAGGTCATACGGATGGAACCCTTATAAATGGAATAAGTGCCCTTATAAAGAAAGACCAGAGAGCTAGTTGGTTCTATTTTTGTGTGTGTGAGGATATAATGAGAAGTTGACAATTTTCAACCCAGAAGAAGGCTCTCACTAGACCCCCACCATGCTGGCACCCTGATCTTGGACTTTATAATCAGTCTTTGGAACTCTGTTATAGTAACCGAAGCTTACTATTTGCTTACTTGCTTTGACTAATAAAATGCAGTGGAAGTGACACTGTGTGCGCTCTAATTCTGAGCCTCAATAACCTTTGTGGTTCCTGCTCATGCTACCCTTTAAACTCTGAGATCACTATGCAACCAAGGTAGAAAATAAGAGGCCAGTGGAGGAGAACAAAGCACCTCAGATGCCAGCCTACCCACTGCCAGACATACAAGTGACTCTGTCCTAGATCAACCAACCTTCTCACCTGCTGACCACAATCTCCTGAAAAAGCCCAGCAAAGATCAGCCCAGCCAGAGAAGATAACAGCAACTCAGCAACCCACAACATTGTGAAATAAATAAAATGTCTGTTGCTTTAAGCCACAAAGTTTTGTTACATGAAATAGGTGACTGATGCAATTGTGTTTTATATTTTACTAGAGGCCTGGTGCACAACATTCATGCACTGGGGGGCGGGGGTGTCCCTCAGCCAGGCCTGTGCCCTCTCTCAGTCCAGGACACCTTGGGGGTCCTTAGCGCCGCTGTATTCGCCAGTTGTGAGCTCATCTTCTGGCTGAGCAGTGCTCCCCCTGTCGTTCTGCCATTTGGTCTATTTGCATATTAGCCTTTTATTATATAGGATGCCTTTGGCTCTCCAGGAGCAGTCCCTATCAAAATTGAACTCAATAAATACCTCACAATTGGCAGGATCATCAAAGATGCTACATTTCTATGTCATAAAATGGAGCCATAGCTACAGACAAGACAAAACTTAAAAAAATTTCTTGGGCAGTTGATGTTTACACCATCATAATGGTGCAGTTAATATTTGTTTCAACTGAAAGTTTATTAGGATTACTGATGCTTTTTATAGTACATGTAAATTAAACCATTCTTTCATTCCTTCACCAGGACAGTTCTTTATTTATTTTTTGTTTTTTAATAGATTTTTATTGATTTCAGAGAGGAAGGGAGAGGAAGGAGAGATAGAAACATCAATGATGAGAGAAAATAATTAATTGGCTGCCTCCTGCACACACCCTACTGGGGATCAAGCCGGCAACCCAGGCATGTGCCCTTCACCAGAATTGAACCATGGACCCTTCATTCCACAGGCCAATGCTCTATCCACTGAGCTAAATCAGCTAGGGCCAGGACAAAGTTTTTTTTAAAAAAATCAGCTTTACTGAGATGTAATTTAGATGCCATAAAGTTTACCTGTTTAAAATGTAAAATGAAATGTTGATTTTTTTAATGTTTAATATCTGTTTATTATGTTATTTTTACAAGTAGAAAGGTCCCTCTGTTTTCCCTCCAGGTTAATATATATGAATATAAAAAACTATTGATTTCCACAATGTTCACCCCACCCTCGTCCAACTGGGTTAATAGGAAGTTGTGAACCATCAACAGCCTCCTGAAGTAGCTGTGCTTTCCTCCTTAACTCAGTCTTGAACTCTAGCACCCCAGTCAGTCATCCTCTTGCTGATTTCTCTTCAGTTTAAGAAAATCAATGAGTTTGTGAACATCTTCCTATGTAGAGAGGCCCACAAAGTCCTGGGGCAGTCGATAACTCAGAGACTGGGTTGAACTGTAACTTCACCGTTTGTGCCATGGAAAGCTGTAGAATCCTGCTCCAGAGCCCCTCCTGCCCTAAAATAATCTTTTAATTTTCTTCCAGATATTAGTTCTTCTTAAGTAAACAGCAGCGAATCTGTTACTTCCCCCAACGGATTAAAATTGATTAGCCACACCTCCCCCCTACTGTCTTTATTATATCCAATACAAAGTCTTCATCTAAGAATTTATACTATCTGTGTTTCTTCAAGAAGTCTTGTATACATCTGAAAATCTCATCCCTTTGTTTAGGAATATGATCATAGCCTTGTGAGCAGTCCCTCTGAGAAATACCAATAAGCTTGTTTGCCTTGAGAAAATATTGGCACTCGGCCCCCAGTAATTAATTCACACCATTTTCAAAGCTCATATTCCATACCAGCATCTGAGGAGTCATCAGTGCAATGGACAACAGGCTGAATGAAGTCACAAGTGATGGAAGCAGAACTCCTGAGCAGTAAAAATATGTTGCTGAGGTTTTTAGATTTCAGAAAACGATTCATTGCTATCCAGTACTCATCCCTTGGGGTACTCCAGGTAAGCTTAGGAAATACACTGCCCCCAGGGCATGGCTAGCTTCTTGGAGTCTAGTGGTGAACTCAGGAAATTCTGGTGCTTATGTGTGATTGTTTTCCTCATCCAACCACTGCCTTTCTTCTGCCTCATCCTCCCCATCCGGCTGAGAGGCTGAAGGAGGGGCTTCTCTTCCTCAGACCACCAGAGTTCCCTCTTGGAGTAAATAATCCTTCACATTCAGAGGAAGTGGAAGGAGGACACTCTTGACGGGAAGGCTTAGGAACACAGTGGGTACCACGCAGAGAACTGACAGTGCAACACGTGCTCCTTCTAGGTCTTACACCACCTGCTGCAGCCTCTCTCTTCCTCCCAGCACCCTTCCAAGCCCACCTCTCCAGTGCCAGAAGCACCCACCGAGCTACAATGGCTCAAGGACTATTCTGGTCCACAAAGCATGTAGAAAGTGACAGAAAAGGCAGCAGAGGAGGAGAATCATGGGGTGTACTTTTAGGGTACACTCATACACTCACACACAGAGTTTGGGTCCCAGAAGAGGAATTCTCAAAGTGTTGAGAATGGGACTTTAAGAAGCACATGGCTCCGCCCAGCTTCTCTCCTAGATGGGCTTGTACTGCCCAAAGGTAATCCTGTAAGGCTAGGTCAAGGTGGGGTCTAAGGATGCCCTGGGGGCACCTGTACATCCTCTTATAACTGCTTGGGGCTGTGTCTCATCAGTAGCGTGAGCTTCTCTGGAGACTGCTACCTCGGATTCGTGTTTTCTTCTTTCGACCCCATTCCCAAAGTAGTCTTAAATGCTTTTTAGTATATTTATAGAGTTGAGCAATCACCAAAGTCCAATTTGCATCACCCCCAAGAGGGACACAGCTTTTTACTTCATATTTTTCGAACAATAGCTGATAAGACCCTTGACTATCCCATTTAACTTGTAATAACATACTTCCTGCATTTGCTCAGGTAGCCCTTATTGTACTATGTGCAGTGTGTGCTTGTTACTAAAGATATGCCATGGCATTTAGAATCCAGGACTATCACACATAAATCCTCAGAGGATAGCAAAGGCTGAATTCAAATATTATTTGCATTAAAGGAGCTGTGCAATAGATTTTGAGTTTGAAGTCCTGCTGTAGGTTAATAATAATTCATTTTTATATGCAAAAACTTTATGTGAATTTAGATGTCTATTAAATAACTTCAAATTGCCATTAATAATATGGAGAAGAGTTAATTAAGTTCCAAAAGCTGGAGCATTGAATCAACCTAGAAATGGAGATGAAGAAAATGGGAAAACTAGATAGGGTTGAGGCTTCTCAAAGTATTAGGAAACGCTTTTACCACTCTCTCACCCAGTGTACAATACTGTCAGATTGTAAGTCCTTTCTTACTAAAAGCTTCACAGTTTAGTATCTCATGACATGTTTTAAATAAAAATATATCTCTAATTGTATGGCAAAAAGTGGCCAAAGAATAGATTCACTTTATACAAACTAACTCTGTAGCTCACCTTGTATATACTTATTTTTTAAAGAAAAGGTTAATTTGATTACATCTTAAAGCATTTTAAATTATAGGTTAAAGCAACTATATTGGCAGTGGCTTCTTGTTTCATTTTCAGTGTATCAGGGTCCTAGATAAAAGAAGATAATCAATCCCATAGTTTCACAGATGTGAAAGTGCTCCTGGAGATCAATCAGTAAATATTCCACAACGGTTTTTAGGGCCTAAGCCGTAGGCACCATGTTAAGCAGTGAGAGGTTACAGATGAAAATCAACCTCTTATTCGACTTTAAAGATATCCTCTGGGATATCTCTGGAAAGTGGACGTGTTTCAAATACTAGACCCTTATATTCTACAAGTTCCAGTCATAAATAACACTAATTAAGCCCCTATGGAACAGTAATGCAACAAACATTTATTGTGCTAAGGGAGACTTAAGGGTGAATAACGTTCTACCTCTGATGGAGTAAGCTCATGGCATCACTCTCAGCTTTCCACCACATTCCCCTTAAACAGAGGAAGGACAATGGAAAGTTCAATCTTACTCAGACTTTTTCCAGTGTGTCTTAGGAGGAAGGTCCATTTATTAATTACTAATACTAATAAAGTAGGTTTGAGGAGACTTACCAGAAAAAGTGTGTGTGTAGAGACATATATCATTAAAATTATCTCTCTATATAAAACTCTAATATGAAAATAGACCCAATGGTGGAACAACCAAACAACTGAACAACCGGTCACTATGCTGTTTGCTGACCACCAAGGGGTGCATGAGGAACATGGCGGGCATTGGCGGCGGCGAGATGGTGGGCAGGTGAGCAGAGGCACCAGACCAAGGCAGGGCACTGGTCACTGTCATCAGGGCGAGCCTCTGGTGGTTACTGAAATTCTTTGCTCCCACGCGCTGTGGTCCCACCCAGTGGTCCTACCTGGTGCTTGCCCGCGCCGGAGCCACCGCTTGCATCCACTGCCGGTGCTGGCTCCACTCACACCCACCGCCAGTGCCATCAATGTGTGTGAGCTGCCACTGCTGGCCCTGATCACCCCTGAGGGCTTCTCCACCTCCCCCTGCTCCTGCGGGGTGATCTGGGCAGCAGATGCCTCTTGCACCAGCTGATGGCGCTGGCCCTATTTACACCCGCTGTTGTCCCTGGCCCCAATCGCTCTACACCATCAGCAAGTGCAAGTGGGGCCAGTGCCATCAGCACGTGGGAGCAGTGGTGGCGGTGGGAGCAGAGCTGCCAGCAGACAGGGAACCAGTGGAGGTGGGGGGCAGTGTGGGAGGGGCCAGGCGGGGGCGAGGAGGATGGGCTGAGCCCCACCCTACCCCTGTGCCCACCACAGCCTAGAGCCTATAGTTCCTTTCAAGGTGCATGAATTCGTGCACTGCGCTCCTTGTGTATATGTATAATTTTATATGTATATAGAAAAAATGGCAAGAGTTAGGGGTGTGAGTGTGGTAGGGACAGCAATATGAGAAAATCTAAGCTAAGGGAAGCAACTAGTGTTCAACACAACAGTTGCTCTATAATAGATGGCTAATGTAATAAAGGAGGACATTTCCCAAGCCCCAGCTCTAAACTTGGAGATCCTGCTGCGTGTTTCTTTCCTAGTGAATGACTTAAAGGACATTGTTCTGAGCAGCACCTGTACAAAATATTCAGACAGGGGGACATAACTGTGTAGTACAATAATGTCAATAAAAATCAAGAACATAATGCTGTAAAAATATTTCCATGGGAAGCCAGTATAACTTGATCCATGTACATGGTTTTCTGGCAATCTGACTTGATACGAAAGATATAGCTCAAAGCATAGAGAAGAAGCAAAGGCTAACATTCCCCAGCCATTCCTTCGGGGGTTTCAACTTATAGGAGAGGCAGCGCAGGCCACTCAAACTTAAGATCGTTACAATTTACCTTCAGTGCACCTGTTCTCTGAGGGGTTTGCTAAGCATTAGGATTGAGTACAGAGAAACTAATGTTCACTTGTAGAAGTTCATTCATACGCAAATATTTACTGAGCACCTACTGGGTGTCAGGTACTAATCTAGAGGCTGGAGATTCAGTGGAGAACAATATAGATTTGGTCTCAACCATTATGCAGTTTGTAATCTGTAGAGAGGGTGGAGAAATTAATAAAAAATAGGTAAAACTTTTTAAAATATACTTTTAGGTGCTAAGTGCTATGAAGACAGTTGCAGTAAAGATTGAGAAAGAGCCTGACTCCATTTTTCTGACTGCTAACAGCTTTTAGGCCCCACCACATGCTCTTCTCTCTTTGCTCCACATCTGGGGAAGTAGAGGAGAAAGCCCAGTACTCCCACCTTCATGCTGGTAAGAAGTGCAAACCACATTAGCAGCAGCTCCACAGCAGGAACACACACTTCAGCCCCAGCCCCAAGCACACGCAACCCCACGCCAGTCTCCTTTCGCTACTTTCTCAAGCCATTTTCGGACTAGCTTGAGAGTTTAGTCTTCTTTCTCCAGAAAGTGAATTATTCCAGTAACGAACCCTTCATTACCTCTTGGTGAATGTGTGGAATCATGTCTAGAGATTCAACCCAAAATTTGGTAGGAGGGTCCATCTCACCTCTGAGGACTGACCCCATCATGAAAACAGGGCAAAGTCTCAGGATTAATAAGCACAGGAAGAACAAAAGCAATATCTTTGAGGGCCCCAGCTCAGAAATTCTACATGTTTTTTCCTGCTGGATACGACTGATGCTTGATCGCAGCAAGTCACCAAGCCAAGGCTCTACCTCTTGATGGGAGAAACTACAAAAATGTGTGGCCATTGTGACAGTTCATCTTGGTTATCTAGCTGAATCCACTTTGGCATCATCCAGTTCACCCTTTTCATTATAATGTCCCTGTCACACTGAACATAACCTGCATGTCCTAGGCACTGAAGGAATGGTTGTAGAAATGAACTAAAATCAATTTTAAATTAAGAACAACGTAATAGCTGAAACATAGGAGTAAAAATAAAGTCTTCCATAAACTATTTTTTAAAAACTCTTCTATATATGTTCATACAGCATATCATTCACATTTTTCAGTCATTTTAAACACAGCAGTATGAAACCTAGATCTGCAGTCCGGTGGCTGACAAAGCCATTCCACATACTTCTACTTTCTAATAACATAATTGGCCACCTGATCTGTAGGAGGGTGAGTCATCTGAGCCTCCTGGCAGACCTGTGAGAGGGAATAAAATGGCTCACCTTCAGAAGTACAAGAGCAATACACACACTTGCATGTCAGCAAGGATGTATGTTAGCTGAAGTGCTGAAAAGATGCCTCCAGTGTAAGGCAAACAGGTATATTTATAGATATTGCTGCTTTCCCTAGTCCTTAAAATGCCCTTTGGCTTTTGCATCCATCGAGCAAAATATTCACTGACTATGCTAGGGCTGTGCTAGGAATTGGGGACAATGAAACATGCCTTGTTTTTGCCTTGAAGAAGGAAATTAACAATAGTTGATATATTGCTATTGGCAAAGCATTCTGCTAGTCTCTCTACATATGCTCTCCACACAGCAATTAAAACCACCTAAACCACCTAATGAGGTGCTATTATCTTCCCTTTTAACAGATGAGGATACTGAAAACTATCATAGATTACAAATTTGCTCTATTATCATTCAACAAATAAATGGCAGAATCTTGATTCAAAACACCTTGGTCAGCTTGAACCAAGACCCAGGCATTTTGCAGCTGGTAACAATGGGTTTCTCCCAGCTTCACAAATGTTCCATTGGTTTCCATTCTCTTAGAGAACATTAGACCCTACTACAGTCATAGAAGGGAAACCTCCCTCCTTTCCCTAAAGAATCTCTCTAGAGTCCATCTCTATACCATTGTGATTCAGTTGGGATGATGGATTTATCAGACAAAGAGGCCCTGGTGAATGAACTGCCTCCTCCTCATGGTCACCTCCCAAGTACACATTCAGTGAAGAAGAAAATTAAAATACGTGGACTCTAAGTCAAACTCACCTGTGTGAGAAACACTGCAGTGGCCAGAGTGGTTGCAACATGCAGAGTCAAGAACTGTATGGAAACGAGTACAGCTAAAATACATGTATACTAGTATTTACAACAAAAAAGAAGAAACATTTTTCTTTCTATCCACCCCCCAGAAAATATGCTAAAAGGGCTTCTTTTTTGCAGAAGACAAGAGTAGACCAATCCTGAGGTCATATTCTGATGGTGAATGAAAAAGAGATACTTAAACAGTTAGCAATCGGCATGATGAGCACCTCACTTCATATAGGAAGAATCACGGATGAAGCCAAGCACACTTATGAGGTCTTTATAGGTCGGCTGCTGAATATTAGCTTCTGACAACTGTGGGAAATAACTACCCTTGTGCCTCCCTTGAGTCTCTCATTCAGTCCCCAAGTTTTGCACATTTCCCCATGTATCCTTCATCTTACTGATATCCCCATTTGTGTGTGATTGGGTAGCAATCCCCTCATACCTGGATCTGCCCTTTCTTAACTGGCTGGCTTGCTCTCAGTCCCTTTCTTACTCCAAAGCCCCCTTTCACTAGATACTGATAAATTATCTTTATATACAACTTCCATCATGTCACCATTCTGCTCAATAAGCTTTCATTGCTCTGTATTTCCTATGGTCAAAACTACTACCTCATTCTCTCTACCCCCACACTTATCTCCAAATCCTATTTCCCTTGGCATTTAGGCCACTCTAGTCAGTCTCCCAAGGGTGCCATATCCATCCCTGCATACTTGGATCATACATGTCCTCTTATTTTACAGGGCTCCTCTTCTTATCCAAGGCCAGATCAAGTCTCAAATCTTCCATGAAGTCCCCCTTGGTAAGCCTAGCCCTTAATTCTTACAGGACATACACATCTCACATGTCACAATTGGACACATAATGTGATTACATTCTGTCCTATGGTTAATTATTGCATTAATTGTGTTATTCTGGTGTCCCAATTGTTTAAGAGCAACCTTGAGTCTAATCAGTATTTTATGTGTAGGAAGTAAGCATGTGTATGTATGTGTGTGTGTGCATAAATGTATCTGTAGTTACTTATTTACTAGGGGCCCAGTGCATAAATTCATGCACCTTGAACTGTGGGCCATGAGGCTGTGGTGGGCACAGAGGTGGGTCTCAGCCCATCCTCCACACCTCTGCCCGGCCCCTCCCACCACAGTCCTGGTCCTGTCTGCCGCAGCCCCGCTCCCGCTGCCACCACTCCCATGTGCTGACAGCGCAGAGCAATTGGGACGGGTGCCAGCATTGGGTGCAAGCAGGGCCAGTGCCATCAGCGGGTGCAAGTGGCTGCTGCTGCCCTGTTCACCCTTTAGGAGCAGGAGGAGGTAGAAAAGCCCTCATGGGCAATTTGGGCCGACAGCTGCCGCTTGCACCCACTGATGGCACCGAGCGATCAGGACCAGTGCTGGGCACTGGCAATGGATGCGAGTGGCGGCTCTGGCGCCAGCAGTGGGTGCGAGTGGGGCCGTTGCTGGCACCAGGTGTGAGAGGCAGCTACCAGTCCAGATGGCCACTCAGGAGCAGGGGGAGGTGGAGAAACCCTGAGGGGAGATTGGGGCCAGCAGCCGCCACTCACACCTGCTGATGGCACTGAGAAATAGGAACTGGTGCCAGGCACTGGCAGTGGGTGCAAACGGGGCTGGTGCTGGCAGCAGGTGTGAGTACCCAGCGGGACCATAGCACATGAGAGCAAAGAATTTTCAGTAACCATCAGAGGCTTGACCTGATGACAGTGACCAGCGCCCCGCCTTGGTCTGGCACTTCTGCTCACCTGCTCCACCATCCCACCACAGCCAATGCCCGCCATGTTCCACACTCTACCACCTGCTGCTGACGCTTGCCACATTCCATGCATGCCCCCTGGTGGTCAGCGCACATCATAGTGACCAGTTGTTCGGTTGTTCTGCCGTTCGGTCTACTTGCATATTAGGATTTCATATATATAGATTGTATTAGCTATGGTCTGTTAACCAAATCTCACACTAAATATTTGCCTTTTCTCACAAATAACTATTTATGTAGATTTAATATCAAATTAAGTATTCCCACAGCATTTTATTACATTATTAATAAATTAGATTTTCAGCTCATTGCCCTGCAATCCCAAATGAGATACAAGGAAAAGTTAAGGATTTTGTCAGGTAACCCCAACACTTTTCTCTTTTTTAAAAAAAGCAATAAAATAATCAAGACCTTGATTTTTAGAACAGCTGGGAATTTTCAAAAATGAATCATTCATTCATTCAGCTAAATATTTCTAGAGTGCCTATTAGATGCCAGGTACTGTGGCAGGTATCAAGAACATTATGGGTATCAAAACTCTCTGTGGATAGTTTGTATTAAGCCAAAAGGAAAATTGAGTTTCATAAGAGAAATATACTATCTATATGCAAACTGACAGATATTCCAAAGTCTACTGATAGCTGAATTAGGCTGAGGGACGACAAATTTGGTTTTCCTGACTTAAACACACACACACGCACACACACACACACACACACACACACACACAATCTTGTTCCAGCCCATTTCCATTTCAATTTCAACCTCTACCATGGACAGACACAGTTCGATTGAGGTTGGTCAGAACTATTTAATTACCATAGACCTACTCAATTTTTCTCTATTTCTCTTTTTTTGTGTGTTGGGGGATTATGATGTGTATGGCTTAGAGGTCAGAGGTTGGAAAAGCCGGTACACTGAGCTCCTGAATTTTAGTATGGGAGGTAAAGTTTCTCTGCTTTTTAATGAATTCTTGGTCAACCCCATGGCTTTGCTCCAAAAATGTCCTGCTAGAGTGGAGGATTATCTTACATGGGTCATTACACTTCCAAGCTCTAAGCCCCAGAATGGGCATTAAATTAAAATTCCCTGCACCTTGTAGGCAGCACATCATGACACTCAAAAGATGCAAAAGTGCTAAGTGAGTTCTGAGCAATAATATGATCACAACTGCATATTTATCGAGTTCAATAGGATGCTAAGTATCATATAGACAGATAATACAAGCAGCCTCCACAAAAAAAGCAACAGCAATGGTCTTATAAAAACTCGCTCATTCATTTGCTTTAGGAACAGACACTGTAACTAAACTTGTTAGAAATAGTCTCCTTTCAAAAGTATCCTCAAGGCTGTCTATCCCTTTTTGTTTGATTTAAAAGTGGCCGATTTTCTAGTTATCATGTGTGAATGTTGCCATGTCTCCTAATTTCAAAATGACCATAAGAGTGCTGTAGGCTTACACTGAAGAACTTCATCCCCTTGCAACTGGAAATTATGAATGGGGTTTTCTGAGACATCTTATATAAATCAGTTGTAAAACATGATATACATACCATTATGTTTTTTCAGTCAACTAACAAAATAAATGTTTTCAAAATTAATAACATGGCCTTTTTATACTCGCCTTCAATTTTCTGAAAAAAAGCATGCATTTGAAAGCCAAAATAACTTATAGTTTAGTCTAAAATTAAATTGCAAATATTCAAAGATAAAACCATGAATCAAATGCCCTATTTTTAACAACTCTAGACACCAGCAGAGGAAAAGTTAAAGTACAATACATCCAATATGTATGTATAAGAACCAATATGCATGTGGGTGAGCACAAAGAATAACTTTGCATATACAAAAACTAATTGAATTTCAGAATCCTGACTTTCTTTATTTAAATGCCAGCCCATCAGGGTTAGAAGGGGAAAAAAAATCAAGCACTTTAGAGAAAATGGGTTATAAACTGTCATTGTTGAGTTTAGTGTTCTGACAACTTTGAAAGTAACTATAATGTAATTTCCCAAGTTGGTAGCTAAAATAATGGAACATCTGGATGCCATTGAAATGTATGACAATCAAGAAGAGAACAGTAAAGCAGTGGGAACAATGCTTTCCCTTTGATTATAATTCTCTGTGGTTTTGAACTCTGATTCCAAACCTGGGTTGTGGCAGTCCAGGGCAACTCCCTTCTCTAAGATTCACCCATCATTCCTGGTTTTATGAGTCCATCTCTGGGCCTACTATTGCTTCCAGCAGCTGTACTTTCCACTGGCTTGTCCTCCTAATCTGCTGTCAGACCTCATGCCTGAACACCTGTGTGAAGTGGTAGGCAGTGGGCACTGTCATATGTAAACTGGTCAGAATGCTGATTTCAATCTCATATTCTGGGTCTGGCCTTGGGAAATACAGGCATCTCCAGAACATACCATTTATTAGGCAACCACAGAGACATTCTATTCTTCTGAGAACAAGTGATCCTTGTGGATGACACAATGAAGTTGAACAGTAGAGACAAATGAACCAGTTAGATTTGTCTTACCAACTGGCAGCCTCATGGATGGTGCTGCCTTCTATGGTTTCTGGAGTGGTTTTGCCATTTGGCAGGTGTCTAACATTATATATGATGTTGGTAGAAATATCTGGGCACAGGCCTACATAGCTAACGCTCCTCCCAGATAAGAACTAACTGTAACTGAGTTGAGATCCATGTTTTCCTTCCTGGAGTCTGACCACAACAGGGAGGAGGGGAAAACATTTTTTTTCCCAATCCAATCCAGCCAATACTTACTTTGAGTCTAATAAGTATAACCTCAGTGCCAGGAGGAAAACAAAAACAGTCATGAAGGACCTTGTAATCTGCGGCCTCACAATAGACACATATTCATGAATTATATATTTCTTTACATTTTTACCCTCAAAAAAGGATATTCTATGGAAGCATGTTATTTTTCTTGCCCTTCCTGACTAAAAGCCGCGCTCCAAGGTTGTCTGCCAGTGGAGTCACTCTGACTGCAGAGATGACTTATTCTTGGCGTGCACGCTAGTCTCTCTAGGGACCCTTGTACTTCACAGCTCCAAGCTGAAACTGATGGGCACACGCAGGGGCTGCCCTTCGTCCTGCTCCTTCTACTTGCATCATCTGTGGGATCTGGCTTTTAAACATGGACAGCCATATGTGCCCTCTCAAAGACATGTCAAGCCTCAGCAACAGTTTGGTTTGGATCTCGTCCCTCTTCTTACACCACAATTTGTCACCGATACAGAATGCACACAGCGATGCCAAATGTGAATGCCGCTTGCATGCCCACATTTGGCAAATATTTACCCAGATCTTTAATTTGGGATTTAATAGTCTATCATCTAATAGATGATCTCTACGGCACTCTTTAGGGCTGACATTTTATGATTCTGTGGGGGTCATTTGCACTTTTGTGAACAGAAGCTTACAATGAATCATTTTGCCTTCAATGAGAAAATGTAATAAGGTAGAATATTAATAGCTGCCCAATGCTGTTGTATTCTACAGTGGAAGAGAGGGGAGTAGTTTACATTGTGTGTATACCTTTAGCTGTCTATGTTTGCATATTTAGGTTACATGTTCAGGTTTCTGATATAATTTTCCAAATGACATGCTGTAATATGCAGGAGTCTTTTCCCCCAAGTGCTTCAGAGATGTTTCTTTCGGTTAGTGAATCCTGTAAGAAAGTCTTCATAATTCCAATCAAATGAAGGAATTTCACTCATATCTGTGAGCAGTCTGGTCAAGTGCCTGATACAACCTGTTAGATGACATCCTACCATGTCCAGGGTCCTTCTTCCAGCTGATCCACAGGCAGAAGGGAGGGTAAGTAAACACCCGGCCGGAAGTGGGCACCGAACCCACTGCAGAGTGCGAACGGGGGACTGGGCTGTATCCACGCAATCTTCCAGAATAAGTGACAGACCGCCCATCCCTTAAGATCATGAAAAACCCTACCACATGCAATCTCACGCTACTGAAAAACTAACAAACTGAATGTGAATTTGTTAATATAAAAAACGCCAAAAAAATAAATAAATTGATAAATGCAAAAGAAGGGGTTACAAAACAATATGCAGAGCATTATTTCAATCTTTTTGACAAATTTTATGCAGGATCATAAGTAATGTGTGAGCTTATATACACAAATGCAAAAAGAAGTTCTGAAAGTTTATATTCCAAAATGTAAAAATTGATCATTATTACATGGGAAATTGAGTGTTACATTTTTTCAAAAACAGAAAAAAATTGCTTATCTCTCTCTCTCTTTTTTCTTTCTTTTTTTTTTTAACAATAAACATGTATTCTATAGTACATATTTCCGGTACATCATAGTTACCCATTTCTAATTACCCTATAATTAGAAATAAATCGTTTTAAAATTCCTACCCTAAGCACTATATAATTTCTAGAAGAAGAGTTTTGAAAGAGACTTTAATTTTCCCTCTTTCAGCATAAACACATGCTTCAAACTGTTAGAAATTGAGTTCACTCTTCCTTACATATTGATGTCCTTGTGATATGACAGGAACTTTTAAATGAGTTGCTCCTGGAAGCATCATTTCTGAAGATGGGAAATGGTTTTGTGCACGTTATCAAAGCACACATCATAGGTCTGTCACAGCCTTGCACAGAGAGATTTGTCATTCTTTATTGCGAGGTGGAGCAAGCATGTTCTGGCTACTGCTGATAGAGATGGAATGACACCCACTCTTGTAAAATGCTGAAGAAAACCCCACCGTATTCTCTAGCTGAAACCAAACAAGCCCGTCTCCAATTCCGGCTTTCCACGAGGATCTATGGCAGCCCTGACTCCCTGTTGGCAGGGCTATAATGCTGCTTTAAATTGACCTGCAGACATCCTGACTTCTTCTCCACCTCAGGAGCAGCGGTCCAAGGCCTTTGATGGTAGTGATGGAACATGTAACCATAAGACTCGGCCAAATGTATTCTCAAGTGGCAAAGAGGTTGTCCCCAAGCAATGAAGAGAAAAATGAAGTAATTTTGTAACCTAAAGGACACCAAAAGTTGTTTTCACAGCATTCAACTTAAAAATAAGACAAGAAGCATGGATACGTGAAACAGACTGAGAGATCTCAGAGGGGAGGGAGGAGCCTGGATGAAAGATGGTGAAGGGATTAGCCAAAGAACATGTATGCATAACCCATGGACACAGACATCAGTGTGGGGAAGGCCCGGGGAGCGGGGTCAGGGACTTGGTGGAGGTGGGCGAAGAGGGGCTGTGAAGGGGGACAACTGTAATAGTATCAACAACAACAAAAAGGAGCAAATTAAGTCCCTCTTTATATGAAGAAAGTTAGACATCCTGCCTTTTCAGAACTTGGTGTCATTGGCCAGCAGCCCCTGCTCCGGAGGTACTAGCTGCCTCATTTAAAGTGTCTGCAGGAAGCTTCTTAACGGGGCGATTAATGAGTCCTCAGATATCTTTCAAAATATTGAGCTCTTTCTATTTTACTTGAAAGTAGTATCCTAAAAGTAGATTTTATCTCAATTACATAATAGCACAGTATACATTAGCATAGAGCTTAACCCCAGATCCCATTTCAAGATTTATCAGCATATTGAAAAGTATGTTGCAGCAAGCCAGCAATTATAACACTTAAATGTGCAATGTACATGCAACCCGCCAACCCTCACAAAATCCTATAAAGAAGCTATTAGTGTTATTATCCTAATGTACAGAAGCAGAAACTGAGCTGGATGAAGAAAGATGACACAGCTAGTGAGCTGCGAAGTCTGCCTGTCTGTCTTCCAAAACTATGCTTTAACCATCTCTGTCTACACTCGCGGCACAAGATCCGACAGCTATAAATTGTAGATTGATGTGAACTTTTAAAGAACTACTATAATCAGGACAGTATTTTAGGAGATGTTTTATTTCTTACTAAGTCAGACTGAATAGCTGTGTAAAATACATATAGGGCTACAATAGAAACGATGAAATAAGACAATTTATTACAGGTTTTCTCGGTTTTAAAAGGACTGATAGTATTTGCCCCAATATACCGGCCTATTTTCCTTGGCTCTGACATTGGGACTCTCCTGCCTTATCTTCCATTCAGTGATCTGCCTCTCACTGACAACCCTCTCAACATCTCACTGAACCAGCATTGCCACCAAATAAATGAGGCTGGTAGCCCCCAATTTGCCACCAAAGCAAGTCACTTGAAAGGTCCTGAAACAACAGCTCATTTGATCAAAGCTGTCTGCAGCGCAGGAGGCAGGCCGAAGGAGCTTTTCCTTTTCATTAGTAGGGGCACTTGAGCCGGCATCTGTGTCCTGCTCCTGCTGCCGCTACATTTTTGTTCTCCTGCAGGCACACTCACAGTGCTCCACCGGGTCAGTCACACCTGGTGCTCGGCAGGGGCGTGGACAGTTTCTGAAGGGCCCACATGAAATCGGACTGGACAGATCACCCCGCTGCTCAGAGAGAGCTGCACAAAATAAACCAGGGAAGCGGCACGATGGCAAAGTGGGAAGAGGAGCTTCAGAAGCGCAGGGCGGAAGGTCAGTTTAGCATCGCTGTGCTCAGGGGAGAGCCAGCCTGGCGTCCAGGATGTGAGATTCGCAATGGAGTTCAGGGAGAAGCCATTTATGGGACCAGACCTGCAGGGTACAAGGTTCTCCTCCACTCCTTCCCTCCCCACAGGACCCCACAGCATGAGCCCAAGAGGGAGCAGCACAGCACCCCATCCGGGAACCTTTCAGGAGTGGACACAAAAGCAGAGCCCTGGTGCCCAGCTCAACAAGCGGTGACCTGCCTGGAGCAATGATCACTGCGGAGTGCAAAAGCCGGCTCATTCCCGTCTCCATGCTGAGCCAGGGAATGGCAGGACCCTCCCAGGTCCAAGGGAACGGGGTTTCATTTACTGCTGCTCTACTAATTAGGATTCAGACCCAAGGGGGAGCAAGACAAATGCAACCTTGCACTACCAGGTAAACTAGAGGTGGTTATTTATGGCATCAAGGATTTGTTCCAGACAATTCTCCTACTGTATGTGTTTGCCTGCAGATTGTTAACTTGGAGGCTAACCAGGAACACAGACAAGCAAGGTTAGGACTGAAGAACTGCCAGGGGGAGACAAAGCAGACAGGAGACCCAGGGAAACTCTATCCAAGGACCCACAGCACTCCCCCGCCCTTCCCTGGTTCATAGCAGAGGGGGTGGGAAGACACCCTCAGGTGAGATCTGAACCAGGTCCTCACAGGCTGCTATTTCCAACGCCTGGGCTTATTTCTAATATTTCCCTGAATCCAACGGGGCGCTTTGTGAAAAAATGTGGGTAAAAGAGATGCCACGAGCCCTAACCGGTTTGGCTCAGTGGATGGAGCATCGGCCTGCGTACTGAAAGGTCCCAGGTTCGATTCTGGTCAAGGGCATGTACCTTGGTTGTGGGCCCATCTCCAGTGGGGGGTGTGCAGGAGGCAGCTGATCGATGTTTCTCTCTCATCAATGTTTCTGACTCTCTATGCCTCTCCCTTCCTCTCTGTAAAAAATCAATTATATATATATATATATATATTTTTTTTTAAAAGAGATGCCACAAAACAAACTGTATTCTATAATACCTGTGAATTATTTTATTGTGAGAGGACTGCACATTATGAAGCAGGAAAGAAATCTTCCTTTATGTCATATGTTGCAAAACAGAGGCTCATTTTAAAAAATGGAGGTGTCAACATTAGTGTAAGGAGACATGGCATGTGAATCCTACTTTGCTATTTTGTCTGATGAAACCGGGCCCACCTGTATCTACACCTGCCCCTGGCTGAGCCTGTTTAGAAGGGCAGGTGAGACCGCCCCGCTCCCCCTCTGTCCCCACCACACACCTGCTGCTCCTCTGAATTCCCTGCCCAGCCCTGTGGACATCTTGCGCTCTCTGTTTTGAACAAAATACCTTTGAGAATTAATGATTTGTCTTGAAAAATTCGTGTGTGTGTCTGATTCGGTATTTACTCTTTGGCCAATTGGGAAATACATCTGCAATTCACACTGCTAGGAGGATCTCACAAAGGATCGCTCTTCAGGGCCCGCACCAACCTGAAGTGTTCTGCAGAAACCGGAATGACAACCTCATGTGAATGTGCGTGCGTATGTGTGTGCACACGCCACTGTCACCACAACTACTGCCACCGCCACTCCTGACTGCCCTGCTGACACCCTCTCCGGGCATGATCCCAGACTTAAGAGAAATGTACTTCTGAGAAGAGCTTCATTCCAGAGCTAGAACACGTCCCCTGTGTAAAGCTGGAGGGTTTCTGGGAAGGGTGGGCAGGAAACCCTCAGTGAGGACTGTGGAGGAGGCAGCGCTCAGAAAAGCAGGCCCTTGGAGCAGTTAAAAGCCAAGGCAGGCCCTGAAGGGGACTTCCATGAGGGTTTTATCTGGTAGCATGGAGCCTGGAACATGGAAAAAACTGTATTTAGATCATGGTTTTATCCCCCTGGACTGGAACTGTGGTTGCCTCAGTCCCTTTGGAAGCCTTGCGAGATGGTTGTGGAGAAGCGAGGGGCAGGCCAGGCCAGGAAATGAAGTCTGGCTTGCTGTAGGAGTTTGCTTTGGGTTGCCATCACAGAAGGTAAAGACTGGGTGGCTTACATGACAGAAATCCATTTTTTCATCCTGGAGGCTAGAACCCCGAGGTCAAGGTGTGGACAGGGTTGGTTTCTATGTGGCCTCTCTCCCTGGCTTGTAGATGGCTGTCTTCTCCCCCTGTCTTCACATGGTCTTCCTTCTACATGTGTCTGGTCCACATTACATTTTCTTAAAAGGACAGCTATCCTATTGGATTAGGGCCCAACCAAAAGGTTTGATTTTAATTTAATTACCTTTAAACAAAATTTAAAAATTGATTTGAGAGAGAGAGATATTCATTGTCCCACTTATTGATGCATTCATTGGTTGATTCGTGTATGTGCCCTGACTGGGAATCAAACCTGGAACCTTGGGAGGATGCTATAACCAATTGAGCTACCCAGCCAGGCCTAATTACCTCTTTAAATAGTCCAAATAAAGTCCCATTGTGAAGTACTAGGGACTAGGACATCTACATATGACTCTGTGGGGAGGTACAATTCAGCCCATAACATCTGGTCTATAGTCATTCTTCTGCTGGGGTCCAAGACAGTACTCACAGTGTGGACACAGCATCCTCTCAGGTGGTTCCCAGCAGCAGACAGATCCCCTGTCCAGAGCTGGGTGCGCAGTGAAGGAGAGAGCAGTAGGTGCTGGGGAGCAGCTGAGGGAGTGGTGAATGGACAACCAAAGAGAATAAGAGAAAACCTCGTCTTTCCAGACATGTGTATGCTGATCCCTCAGCACCTGGCAAATCTAGTAGACAAGACAATGGGCAAAGATGACTCAATTTGCCACATTTCAATATGCTGATGGATGTATAGGACCGTATCTGTTCTATAAAGAAGGAAGACCTATACTGGGCACTACAATGGAGTGACGGTGTGACCTTGGACCTTTCTCTCTTCTCTTGTCTCAGCCTCAGTTTCTGCATCTATATAGTGGGAGAGAAGCAGTTTGGATGATGCTAATGAAAATCAGCTCCTTGATTCCAGAACATCAGCTAACTATAGTAGCTCATGAATAACCAACAGTTTTTTAAAAAATATATATTTTATTGATTTTTTACAGAGAGGAAGGGAGAAGGTTAGAGAGTTAGAAACACTGATGAGAGAGAAACATCAGTCAGCTGTTTCCTGCACACCCCCTACTGGAGATGTGCCCACAACCAAGATACATGCCCTTGACGGGAATCGAACCTGGGACCCTTCAGTCCGCAGGCCGATGCTCTATCCACTGAGCCAAACTGGTCAGGGCATAACCAACAGTTTGGTCTCTTAAAGACCTCCGTGTGAAAGGCAAATAGAAAAAGTCACTTTGGTAACAGGACCTTACTGCCTACCCCTATGCCAGGCCCAGAATAAGCATTTGATAAAGCTTTTAAGACAGGAGGGGAAAAAATGAGTTTCCGTGAATTTAATTCAAGTTGATGCATCATGGATATGAACAACTAAGGCTTGAAAAGGCATGGGCCTGGAGGTAGAGACCTGGAAGAGAGGGTGCCATGCTCTCTGGGGAGCTCTGGAAAGCAGAAGTGATGCCCAACTCTTCTGAGTCCTGAGCCTGTGACAGGTGCTGTTTATGTGCACATATATCCATCTTTTTTTGAGGTCCTGCTGGTACTCCTTGCAAAGTTTTTGAGGGTGTCAGAAAGAGGAACCTAATGAGAGAAACTTTCATTTCTCTCAGTTAAATGATCAAAATATGGGCTTTTTAATGGCTTGAAATAGGCCTGCGATTCTTCAGCACCAGAAATTACCATCATTTCCAAAGCAGATGCTTATCAAAGTAAGAAACCACTAAGGAGTGCACTCACTGAAGAAATCAATTTGCATCCTAACTCAAGGAGGACATGTTATAAAAACTTAGCAAAGGGTAGTGTATTTTTTTCCTCTTAGAAAATAA
>NW_006296540.1:931561-933356 GCF_000327345.1 Myotis davidii
AGGCAGCATCCTGAGCACTTTTTACCTGTCATTTCATGTACTCCTTACATCAACGCTATGTTAGGCATTGTTACAGATGAGGAAAAGGGGGTTCAGAGAGGTCCAGTGGCCTATCTAAGCTCTGTGAGTAGCTCCAAAATAGCATCTCGGGCCTATCTGAATTTAACATCCAGGCCTTCCCACACCACTTCCATTGACTAGCTTGATAAATCAAGTTTCAATCCCACAAGGAGTTTAAATTTAGCAGGTGAGGAAACAATCTGTACAAGTGATTATAAGAAAGAATTAGTGCCTGTATTTCTTTATTTCACAGCTGCCATCTCTGATAATAAGGTAATCAGGGCTGAAGTCACAACCACTAAGCTAAAATGTTAACTCACTCTTTAGTTTATGCATCCATTATCAACTTCCTGCATCTATTTGCTGGGATTAGGCTTCTACCTCCACTATCATCATAATTGGCGATAAAGTTATGTATATGACTTTGAGTAAGTGAGCTGAAAATTCCCGACTTTTGCATTTTATGGGAGGGAGAGAAGATCAGACCAATTATTTTCACATAACAGACTTCCAAATTAGGCAAGAGTTTAGAGCTCAGACTTCACCTAAGAAGTATAAGCTATACTTGTGAATTTTTCTACAGTTCTTTGTTCTTGCTTTTTTTGCAAGTCCCTTGGATTCTGTTAGTAACTTTCCTCCTATAGTCAGAGGTGTAAGGTGAATGCTTACAGACTCAAAAACCCTTACAGCCCATACATGGTCAAGCTAAATATCTTAAATCAATGTACAGGCAGACACCCAACAGTATAAAAAGTGCCTGCTATCATAAGGATTGAAAACTACAAACAAATCATTAATATCCTCCTGGTTACTTATTCATAAGAGCACCTGCCAGGCCAGATTCTAAATGACTCCTTTCAAGAAGAGAAATTTAATTTTATTGGGATGGAGAAATATAAAATAGAGCCAGAGGTTAATAGGAGTTTAAGAGGAGCATAGGGTTATCTTAGCAATTAAAGGCTCTCCAGGAGGTTAATCACCCCCACATAGTACTTACAAATGACACATGTATCAGCAGATATAAAAACGTGTGTACAGTGCAGAACACTAATCTGGATGATATATATATATACACTGGAGGCCCAGTGCACGAAATCCGTGCACTTGCGGGGGAGAGGGAGGAGTCCCTCAGCCAAGATTGTGAGAGGGATCCCACCAGTGCACAATTGGGGCTGGGGAGAGATGTGGGAGGTTGGCCAGCTGGGGAGGGGCCGTGGGACGGCTCCAGGGAGTGTCTGGCCCGTCTTGCTCAGTCCTGATCAGCTGGACCCCAGCAGCAAGCTAACCTACCAGTTGGAGCGTCTGCCCCCTGGTGGTCAGTGCACATCATAGCGAGCGGTTGAGCGGTCTTAGTGTACATTAGCATATTACACTTTGATTGGTTGAATGGCTGAATGGACACTTAGCATATTAGCCTTTATTATATTGGATATATAAGCTGGACCCGCAGCAAGCTAACCTACCAGTTGGAGCTTCTGCCCCCTGGTGGTCAGTGCACATCATAGCGAGCGGTTGAGCGGTCTTAGTGTATCATTAGCATATTACACTTTGATTGGTTGAATGGCTGACTGGACATATTGACACTTAGCATATTAGTATTTATTATATAGCATATGCTTTTATTGATTTCAGAGAGAGAGGAAGGGAGAGAAATAGAGAGATAGAGACATTGATCTGCTGCCTCCTGCATGCCCCCTACTGGGGATCAAGCCAACAAACCAGGCATGAGCACTGA
>NW_006296540.1:934480-955874 GCF_000327345.1 Myotis davidii
GGTAGTCATAGGCCTTGAATAGAATCTTGGTTTCATGTCACCAAGTTGCTATCTCCTTAAAGAGGTCCTCCTAGCCAGCCAGACTACACCAAACTCCACTTTCAGGCACTACCCTGAAGCCTCTTTGAGTGGCCTCAGAGAGCTTGTAGCTGAACTATTGAACATTGACTACACCAAACCCCACTTTCAGGCACTACCCTGGAACCTTCTTTGAGTGGCCTCAGAGAGCTTGTAGCTGAACTCATAGCATTTCTTTCTTTATCACATGTTTTTCCATCCTTCATGTTCACTCTGTATCCCTAGCACATAGGGCAGCCCCTACAACATGGCAGAGTCCAGGGGTTGCTGCCTGGGCTCCTTCTGCATTCCAGTGCCTAGAGCTACTATCATCTTGGAATGTGGAGATGAGTCGTGTTTTTCCATCCTTCATGTTCACTCTGTATCCTTAGCACATAGAGCAGCCCCTACAACATGGCAGAGTCCAGGGGTTACTGCCTGGGCTCCTTCTACATTCCAGTGCTGGAGCTACTATCATCTTGGAATGTGGAGATGAGTCAGATCTTTAAGAGGGTTCAGGTATTATGACAATACTAGAGGCCTGGTGCATGACATTCATGCACTAGGGGGAGGGGAAGGATCCCCTCAGCCTGGCTTGTGCCGAGCGGGCCTAAGCCAGCAGTTGGACATCCCCTGAGGGGTCCTTAGCACCTCCACGGAGATGGGAGAGGCTCCCACCACCGCCACTGTGCTCGCCTGCCATGAGCCCGGTTTCTGGCCAAGCTGCACTCCCGCTGTGTGAGTGCACTGACTAGCAGGGGGCAGCTCCTGCATTGAGTGTCTGCCCCCTGCTGGTCAGGGCTCATCATAGCGACTGGCCATTGCTCCATTTGGTCGATTTGCATATTAGGGTTTTATTATATAGGATATGATAATAATTAAAATCACAGTGATTATATCTATACTTTATTGAGCACTTGCTTAGCACCAGCAGATATTGGACTGGATGTTTGACACAGATTTCACCACGGAGATGGGAGAGGCTTCCACCACCGCCACTGTGCTCGCCAACCGTGAGCCTGGTTTCTGGCCAAGCGGCACTTCTCCTGTGGGAGCGCACTGACTAGCAGGGGGCAGCTCCTGCGTTAAGTGTCTGCCCCCTGGTGGTCAGTGCTATCATAGTGACTGGCCATTTGGTCGATTTGCATATTAGGGTTTTATTATATAGGATAGGAAAATAATTAAAATCACAGTGACTATTTCTATACTTTATTGAGCACTTGCTACGCACCAGCAGATATTGGACTGGATGTTTGACACAGATTTCATATCTGATTCTCCCAACAGCTCTCTGAGGTTGTTAACTGCTCGACTACACTACTTCGTTAAGCAGATGATACCAGACACTAAGACATGATGGGCCAGATCCATCATGTCTGTCTAAAGAACCAGAATGTTTGGTCAGTATTGAGGAAAGTCTATAAAGGATGTATACTCACATGCCTGGAAAACACTCCTGTGTTTTTCTCTACAGTACACAGTGCACCACACACACCCCGAATACACCACGTTTCCAGGGACAAGCCAGTAAGTGATCTCAGGCAGATTCCCCAGCTAATGAGAGCCCCTCCCATTTCCCTTCAGGGCGGTAATGGGTTCCACTATTTGAGAACACAGCCTCCCCAGGAACCCTGGACTCTGCTGCAAAGGCAAGGAGCACAAGATAATATAAAGTGTTACTGTTCTGGGAAACGTTCTCTAATTCTGGACCAGGTACATACCACAGCACATTAGTGTAATTTTGAAAAAAAATTAGAATTAGTATTTTTTGGCAGCCTGGAGTCTTTCATCTTAAAAGATGATTGCAATGTTTTAAAAGGGTTATCAGGATGCTGCATCATCATAATAATGACCCTTTATTATGTACATTATGCTTTAAGAGCTTTAAACAGACTGTGATATAAGAATGTAAGATTTGATCCTAATAGCGATGCTTTGAGGTATACGGAGTAGTAATTATTTGTCACATTTCACAGTAGGGGAAACCGAGGTCCAGGGCAGTGAAACAGCTTCCTAGACTTCACGCCAATCATGGCAGTGCAGTTCTGATATCCAAGAGCACTGATTCCTAGTCCACTGTTCTTTATATGTCATTACAAGTGAACTGATTTAAAGGAGAACAGCAGGGATTTGAGGGGCATGCACGTGTGTGTGAGTGTGTGTGTGTGCGCGTGTGTGTATGCCAAGAGGACCTGTGAATTCCAGTGTTTCTTAAACCCTAACAGATCCTCTTAAAAGCATAGACTCATTGCAACACCTCACAAACCCCTAACTTCTAAGCATTGTCATCTGTTCCGTACCAGACAATCACACTTAAATCACAATGTCGCACATGCACCTTGGACTTCAAGCTTCCCAATAAACATGCTTGAGAGATGTACAGAAAGACTGTTCCACAAAGCTCTTTCACGCCTATTTTTCCATCTTTCCCTTCTGGTGTTTCTTTTTCCCATCCAGAAATAATGTTCTTATAGTTTATAATTCTGCTGTTTCTGTCTTAATGAATTATAGGAGTGCATTTTATAGTTTCAGAAAAGTCATCTTGGGCAGTGAATCAACTCGCAGCCTTCCCTTCCTCAACTCTCTTCCAGGGGAAAAAAATAAAAGAGGAACAAAGCCAGGTGCTTCACAAATGATGCACTTCACTTTCAGGGCAGCATCCTGCTCCTTCTCACAGTGCAGCTGAGGCGCAGAGGGCTCTGTTCCTGAACTTTCTTTTCCTATAGTTGACCAAGGAGCCTGAAGTCAAGCAAGAGACATCCATGCATCTGCTTGTTTTCAGCGGAATGCAAAGGCTGCTCTGCCTCCCTTGCTGGGCACACAGGCATGCGTACAGAGCAATGTACGAGAAATCTCCAAATTCAGGACCAGTCAGCCTTAGGTAAACACCTTCACTGTGTAGGACAGTGATCAAAGATAGTAAAGTTATAGATTATGTGGAAGGTTAAAGAAGTTCAGTGAAAGTGAGTTTTAATGAATGTCAGTTCCCTCTATGCACTTACCTCCAGAAAATGTTCTGCCTGTTGTTCTCGATCCAGTTTCCTTGAAGTTGTTGTAATCAGACCTGTGTAGAAATGAGAATATTTGACTTTTAAATATCTGGGGTATGGAGGGTGAGAAATAAGTCCAGTTAAAGAAAAAGCAGAAGTGATGAGGAACTGTAATTTTCCAGTCCCAGTGGCAATAAGATGGTCTCAGAATTCTTCCTTGTTTTATTTCTGGATAAGCAGTTTAGGAATCTTCAGAATTATTCTGTTATTTGTAGGTTAATCCTCACCCGAGGATATTTTTTCCATTGATTTTTAGAGAGAGTGGAAGGGAGGGAGGAAGAAGACAGAGAGACATACATGGATGGGTTGCCTCCTGCATACACCTGACCAGGGGCTGATGATTGAATCTGCAACCCAGGTACCTGCCCTTGACCAGGAATCGAACCCATGATCCTTCAGTGTGAGGGCTGACAGCTCTAACCACTGAGATACAACAGAATTATTCTTAAAGCAAAATAACATTTTCAAAGAAAACTTGAAAACTTGTGTTGGGGTTTTTGCTTACCTCAGGTAATGTAATCACTTTGGGGACATAAAAACTCACTGAAGAAACATTGTTTTTCTGATAAGAAGGAATTTCAATGATTTATTTGCATATGATTAAAATTATACAGTAGGAACCTCATTAAAGAGTTTAGAGTTTTTGAACAATTACTATGTTATTGATGCAGATTAGATTCAGGCTATGAAACAGCACTTTCTTATTTAACTTTTTTATGCTTATAATTTTTTTTTGTTAAACTTGACAAAGAAGGTTATTTCTGTAATAACTATTGTGCACAAAATTACTGCAAATTTAATAACTCACATACCTAAGATTTCATACTGTAATTTTATCATTTATTATGTGTTTAAATCTTCACACAAAATAAGTCCCACCTGGGAAATGCCTATCTTTCCTTTGAATGGTGTTCCTCATAAATGAATCGCCCATTTGAGTATAAAGACAAAGCAAAGGGAATGAGAAGGCAAAACCTCCAGCCACCCAGCTTATTGCACCAATTTGTCTCTGGCAGGTTTTATTATTATTATTGTCAAATGGCAATTAGGAGGTCAAACTTATGCCATTTCTTGATTCTGCAATGTCCCTGAAGACAAGAGACTTATGGATGGGGCTGTTTTCATGACATATGCTGACTGACAGGAAATTGCTGCCCAGAGTAAAACCCCATGAAAAGCTCACTCCCAAGGTTGGCAAAGTATGTGGAATAAGGAAAAGCTCTCCGACTGAGGTTGGCTGAGGATCTCATGACCTCCAGCTTTTATTTCATACAGAGGTGGTGGGTGGGAGTACGTGGTAGGCTTTAGAGAAAGCCAAGAAGAGACCCTAGGCGGTTAAATGGCCTTCAAAATAAAATCCCACTGGGAGTAGGAGGGCTCTTTACAAGCCACTCCCCTCCCCTCCTTTCTCACCTGTCTACACTCCTATGAAGGGAAATCTATGTTACCATTGCACAAATGACCTGCCTTTCTGTGAATTCTTCCCACTCCACTACTGCACCCACTGACTTCAAATGTAGATCAGCTGTTAGCTCAGGTGTTAGCCAGGGTAAGTGCCCATGTGACATGTCCCAACAGAACGGTGTCCTCCACCATTGTTCTTTGCCCTCTATGATCATCCTTTGCTCTACGTCTGCATTTCCCCAATAGACAAGTTGACCCAGTTCCTTCATGGGAAGGGCCTGCCTTTTCATTCATAAACCCACCTAGCTCGTGGCCTGAAACAAAGAACGGGAACTTCATTAATGCTCAGTTGACAAAAATTGATGTGGAAGAGAGAGACTATTTATATTTTAATCTTCAGTTTTACTACTGACTTAGAATGTTTGCTTGGGAGGGTACTGCTTAGTGCAGAGATGGCGAACCTTTTGAGCTCGGCGTGTCAGCATTTTAAAAAACCCTAACTTAACTCTGGTGCCGTGTCACATATAGAAATTTTTTGATCTTTGCAACCATAGTAAAACAAAGATTTCTATTTTTGATATTTATTTTATATATTGAAATGCCATTTAACAAAGAAAACTCAACCAAAATAACAAGTTCGCGTGTCACCTCTGACATGCATGTCATAGGTTCACCATCACTGGCTTAGTGTGTAAGGAAAGTCTATGATGGTGGGCAGAATGTGGGTGCCTTGAACATTTATTTGAAGCCATTGATTGAGGTCCTCTCTGTGAATGGTGACACCCTCTTCACTCTCAGATACAAAGATGAGCAACTGTTCAAGGTTGTGGAGAAGACTGTTATCAGGAATTGTAAGGGAGAGAATCAGTAACTTCTCTTTTCCAGCTTCCCATCAGAGCTCCCCGGGAAACTCAACAATTAGATTCTATGTCCCACTCCAGCCCCATTTACTGCATCTGAATCTCTTGGGGTGATGCCTGAGAAGGCCCACTGATTCTAAGAGAAGGTTACATCATCCCATGACCCTTTGCTGAATCTCACTATGATTCTTTATTGATATAAGTGTTTCTGCTCAGCCACATGCAGGATGGGCGTACACTGAGCTGCTTCAGCATCTGGAGCAGACGATCGGGCTCAGTGTGTGCCTGGGGGTGAGCAAGGGGGGGATGGAGATGATGTGTGAGTGCACTAGTGGGTGGGGTGATAAAAGAGGAATAAAAGGGAGCACAGCTCCCTGGTTCATGTTGACTATGGGTCGATGTGGTCACACCAGTGGACATCTAACACACCAATACGATGTCTTCATTTTCAGGCTAGTCTACCCTATAAGGTCATATGTCACAGAGGCCCTTTCCAAGTGAGAAGTCACTGTCTTCTGAAAAGGGGACAGGGGGCTTTCACCTCTTCCAGGAGCATCCTCTGTGAGGGATCACAGTGGGAATGAGAGATACTTGTAGTATTGAGGCTCTGAATGGGTGAGGGGCTGTCACTTCTACTCTGCTGCCTGCCTGCTGCTCTTCAGGAGCCCTTTGCCCTCTGTTCCCCTGATGGCACTCGTGTCGTTTCAGGTCCTACTCACAGAGTTTCACAGCCCACTGCGGTGTAACGGGGCCCAGGGAAGAGGCCAGCTTCCTCCCCTGATCATTCTTAGGGTAATTTTTTAGGAGGGTCACACATTTTAACAAAGCACATGTATAACTGAGAGAGCAGTGACCCCCTCCCAACTGTATACCTTCACCAAGATGTGTTTTTTCACATATTTATCAGCCAACAGAGGAAGCTATAGGCTTCCTGAAAAGTCTGAAACAGCATACACAACAGTGAACCTGCGGCTGTGAGGAAGGCAAACAACATCTGTGCCTGGAAAAAAGGCAGGACAGCCTCTGTGGACTTCAGGTCTCTAGGTTTGTATTGCCTTTATTTTCACAAAAAATAAGATAAAAGTGTCTAATGGGTAGGAAATCAGATGAGGTCAGCTTTCAGACAGGGATTAACTACTAATGGGCACAATGTTTCTTTCGGGGGGTGGGGTGGGTAATGAAAATACTCTAAAATTATAGACTTGAATTTTTAAGGGTTTTAACCACTTTCCTTAAAACCGGAATTATAAATGTAAACAGTATACTCATCCTTTCACAGCTGTTTGAATGTGAGTTTTCAGTGTTTTATTATATAAACACTAGGGGAACCGGGGGTGGGTGGTGGGGGGGGGGGCCAGGACTGGCTGCAGACAGCTGGGGAAGATGGCCCTGATCATAGGCCAAGCCTAGGCACCGTACCTGTGCAAGAATTTTGTGCGCCAGGCCTCAAGTTTTATATAATTATACATCAATAGGGAACCATAACTCTGTCTTTTAGATTTTAACAAATCTTTCTAGTTGGAAAAGTCAGACATTTTAAAATATTTGGTGAATGGATGATGGGGTGAGTGAGTTATTTAGGAATCAGGCATGAAGAGGGGTTAGAAGGAAGAGAGTGATCAGGTTTGCCCATGGGGATCTGGAGCATAACAATAATGAACAAAGCATTTTGCGTTAAAGCCACAAATGGTAATTATCGCACTGATAAAAATAATCCTCATCAAGCCAGGGCCAACTAATCCAAAAATGGGCCAAAACTTTCTTCCTTCCAAAGCTGTGATTTTGAAACTTTTTCATCTCATGGCATGCATAAACTAAGTACTAAATTTCCGTGGCACACCAAAAAAATATTTTTTACCAAGCTGGCAAAAAACGGTATAATTTGATTGATTTACAAATGATAATAGTAACAACAGAAATAAAAATGATATTAATCACTTCCCCTTTTGGCTCCAAAGTAACTTTTCAAAAAAGTCAGGTGCCTATAAATCTATATAAGGATTTCTGATACCAAGAATTAACCAATGAGATGCAACCTTATTATGCAGCATGACCAATAAGATGCAACTCTATCATATGACCTATATGTTTATGGTCCAAGACAGGGCATTCACACTAATGGTTAATGTTGTGTTGACTGTTGTCATTTCTTTTATTTGGCAATTTAGGGCAAAAGAGGTCAGTGCCCTTGACTAAACAGTCAGGTACTGTATGTTTTAAAAATTCTTGCAGCCCACCTGTTGAAAATCGCTGGACGTAGGGAACACACATAGGATGAGCTATGATGCTTCAGCAGCACCGTGTATTTTACCGTCAGAAAGGAATGCAGTGAGCCATCCCCCACAGTCCAGAGGAATCAGTCGAAATCGCCAAAGCTGCATCTTCATTTTTAACAACTTTGTTGTAGCAGAAGGCAGTTGGGCTTTAGAAAAGGAAAAAGGATAAAGGAGAGCAACTTCCCTCTGCATCTGCTGTGATTCATCACCGTGGAAGGCCGCCTCATTGTAATCTCCGCAGGAGACAGGCATGTACATCACGCATGTAAACTGCAGACCCATTGGGCACAGTAAATTGGGGACTGACATGACGAAATTGAATTTCAAAGATAAATCACGGGCAGGCGTTTGAATGTGGCACGGAGATAGAAACAAACACATCATTTGATATAATACGTATGCAAGCCTCCAGTTGAGGAAAGGGTGGGGGCGAGTTCAGTCCGCAGTGAATGATACTCAATAAAGAAGGCGGGAGGGCACACGGCTGGGACCATGCAATTACTTTAAAAATGGACACTTCTGATTTTCTGTTGTGGAGACGGAGGAGTCTAACAGTCGCTCCGAGAAACGGCCTGAGCATGAACATGTGGCTGCCTGTCTGAAGGGGACTCAGGCTGTTCTTGCAGTTATGGTCAGAGAAGTGACACTTGTAGGATGACATCTTTTCCCTGCTCCTTCTCCCCATGGGTGTCCTGGGTCGCAGCTGGGCAATCTACTGCTTGACATTCACATTTTCTGTAAGTGCTACTTGAAGCAGTGTAGTTCTTAGCTGTTTCAGTATAATTTTTCAAGACCCATGGAAGCTGGGTTTGTCTTAAAAATAAAACTAGAATTATCATTCCTGTGAACCAAAATTAGTGCTTTAACTCTGTCTTTTTCATATCCCATTTCTCCACGCCTACCCGCAGCTATCCAATAAACCCCTCACCATCCTTCCAAACAGTTCCCTGGTCTCCTTCTCTCTTCTGGCATGTTGCATGTGACTCTATTATTACCTCAATCACCCTCGTGGTTTCAGCAAAGCAGAGACTGGGTAGTTCCAGTTGAGCTCAGGAGCACGGATCAGTGCCTATCACATTGGTTAAATACACAAATACTGCAGTCATATCACCCAATAGTTGGTTGGATCTAGCTATTCCTTGAAGATTCAGTCTTTCCAGATAGTATATAGACTAGAGGGTAGTGACTAGATCTTATTCATCTCATGTTCTTGGTATTTAACATAGAATCAGACACATTGTAGGTATCAAGCAAAACATGTTTGAATGATGGTGACATGGATGCAGTCTCCCAGAATTCTCAATATTGTTTTATAAAGAGCCCTTAATAGTCTCAAAGCATGGGAGTTAACGTTATCTGAATGCTCTCTTCCGTTCTCTGAATGATTTTAATATTTTCCCCATTTTTGGACACCCTCTTCCATGCTGATAGTTGGAGGTCATTAGAATAATTCCTGAGAGCCTTTAAAATTTTTTTTTCAGCTGCTGATTAAAAATTGTATTCTTTAATGTCAGGCACAGGGGCTTTGTGGCCATTCCACCATTCTCCCACGTCTATCTAATTTATGGGGAAAGGTGGGCAAATACTAATATAGTAGTGTCCAACATTTGAGTACTATGTACCAGGCCCTATTCTAAAAGGTTTACCTATGTGTTCTCATTTAATCTCACAAGAGTTCAGGTAAATGGGAACTGTTCTGACTCCATTTGTAGAAGGAAACTGAGGTAAATAACTTGCACAAGGTCTCCAGTGACTGAGCAAAGATTCAAATCCAGAAACTCTGAAGCATCTTGCCGCTTTCCTGGGCAGGCAAGCATGCAGAGTGGTGGCAAAGCCACCCACTTAGGAGCCAGGAGACCTGGGTCCCAGTCTCAATGCTGTCAGTAACTGGCTGTGCGATTATAGCAATCACATCTTTTCTCTAGGCCCTTGTTTCCTCTTCTAGGAATGTCCTAAAGTTTCTTCAGTGTAAAAAGTATAAATATCAGGACATTAAAAGGACATGATTCTTCTTTCTACTCTCATCACTTTCTTCTTGATGGACTGGAGTCCAGCTGTGTAGGTCACCTGGGCAGGAAGAGGGGCTGTTGTCAAGTTTTTGTTTACCCACAACATCAACACTTGAACACCCATATGCATACTTCTCAGGAGAGAAAAAGTAAACATGTCATTTAACCCTGAGTGTATGTTTTTCACGAGGAAAACAAAAACCTTGGTCATTCCCAGGAGTTTATTGTCTCTTCTCTAAGAGGATAACTTCTAGAACCTCTGTCTCCACCTCTCTTTTTAGCCCATCAGGAAGCCTTAAAATGTTCCCTGCAACATTTACACACGGACATAGGGCTGTACAATGAGTTGAGAGCGAGAATAAAAGGGCCACAGTAAATGCAAATTCAGGATTGTCGAAAAAATTACAGTTGAAGTGAACACATGTATCACGCTTATTTTTAAAAATACTAAGTAATGGGTGGTATCAGGCTATAGGATGCTCGTTTGGAAAGAAAAGAATAAAACAAAAGAAAAAAATATAAAAGACTTACAACATTAGTTAGGAGGGGGTTAAAAACAGGATTCTAGAAATTGGCCCCCGAAGACACGCTTCTGAAGTAAGGGCGGTTTCCACAGGTGTAAAGATTTGGAGCTGCTGGAGTGAGCATGCAGTGCTGCTATGAAATTTACTTAAGAAAACCTGACAGGGGAAATCACCGAGGGAGCTTACGCCTGCAGCTCAAACTTCCTTTATCAATAGTTACTTCCAAGATGCTCACAGAAGCTTTAAAACTGTGTAAGCGAGGGGGCATCTTAAGCCAAAGTCTGAAAACCCTGTGGGTCCAACGTGCTGCGTAGCTGTTGCCTTTCTGTAACAGGTACGTTGCATGTTCTCGTTCTGCAAGTCCACAGATGGCATTTCCTGCCTTAGCAGCAGGGAAATCAGAGGCGGCATTTCTCCTGCCAGAGACACTTTCCTCTTTGGACCCAGGATTTGGTAGCTGCTACAGGTAGCCAAGGGAAGAGCCAGCTTGTGAAGGAAAAGTGCTGACGCTGGCACACCTGGCACTTTCCCTTGGGGCCTAGTTAACAGATGGAGTTGCCCACAGCCCGAGAGAGTGTTGAGGTGCAGGCAAGCTCTGGTCCCTCACTGTACCACTCATGGTAGACTAGATCAGTGAGGGACATCTGGGTCAAGGCACCAGCCCCCAGGGGGAAGGATAAGATAGTGGCAAACAAAGGAGGAGTAATAAGTAATGAAGAAGATCTATGGTGGATAGTATTTCCAAAGGCCTTTCCTCTGAATAATTCTCTCTGGTAGCAGGTGGTCCTGCCACACACACACACACACACACACACACTTAGGACCAGAGATGCTGTGAGCTTAATTTTGCCAGAATACTTCACTAGTCCCATATGTCCTCGCCTTGATTCCTCTCCACATCACCGATCCTCACGGCTCTCCTGCAAATCTCACACAGCGCCGCGGCTCTGCCTTTTGATTTGGCCGGGATGGAAAAGTATTTATGCACCTGAGTAAATCTCCAGGCGATTTTAGCTAAACCTTGAATGCCATATGGATTTCTTCAGAGAAGTTCAGCTACAGATGGTAAACCAAGATTAAGGATGGAATATGAAATGATGCCACCTTTAGGGGCCATGAACATACCACTGACGTGTGTGCTCAGATGTGCAATATGGTGCACATCTCCCCCCTTCTCTTTCTGCCAAGAGGTTTTTTTTTTTTTTTGCATAATTCTAAATACTGGTTGATGAAAATAAGGAAGAATTAAATGTCCTGCCATCAAAATTACACTGTCTGGAGGGGTCTTAGAGATGATCTCGTCTGAGAAGCATCTTGGTATACTGGTTAACAGTATGCCGACCACACTCAGGCTCTGGCATCAGACTGCCTGGCTTCACATCCCATACCTCCCCGAACCCCCCCGCCCCCAGGCGACTGCCTGTGCTTCAGCAAGTTACTTAGCTTTCTAAATACCAGCCTCCTCCTCTGTAAAAGGAGGCTTATTAAATTAAATAAGCGATTTAAAATGCTTAGCTTGGTTCCTGGCACGTATTAAATGCTCACAGGATGTTACTCTTACTATAAGCTCCAAAGAGGATGCCTGGAGTATCATATGTGTTTAAGGGTCTAATCTTGCCTCATTTCCATTCTGAGATTCCCTTAAATATGTCTAGACATTTGGGCAACAAACCCTGTAAAATGTCTACTATATCCCCTGTCATCTGGCAGATAAGGACACTGATGCTCACAGTTTAAGTAAATTGTTCAGAGACTTATGCGTAAGAAATCCTTCGTCCATGAATTGTTAAGTGTTATTGCAAGGACAGCAGATACCCTAGGTCAGTGATGGTGAACCTACGACACGCGTGTCAGAGGAGGACAGCAGATAGCCTAGGTCAGTGATGGCAAACCTATGACACACGTCAGAGGTGACACGCGAACTCATTTTTTTGGTTGATTTTTCTTTGTTAAATGGCATTTAAATATATAGAATACCAAAAATATAAGTCTTTGTTTTACTATGGTTGCAAAGATCAAAATATTTCTATATGTGACACGGCACCAGAGTTAAGTTAGGGTTTTTCAAAATGCTGACATGCCGAGCTCAAAAGGTTCGCCATCACTGGCCTGGGCCCTCAAAGTGTAGCACAGCTTAGCAGCATCAGTGGCACCTGGGAGCAGGGCAGCAATGCAGAACTGCAGCCTCTTCAAACACCCTTTTTTGAGAACCTGGACCTCAGACCATTGCTGGTTTTCAAACTTGACGGCGTGTTGGAATCTCCTGAGGAGCTTTAACATAGGCAGATGCCAAGGCCCCACCTCCAGAGGCTCTGAATGATTAGGTATTGGGGGGAGGGGGGAGGCCTAGGCACAGGGATTTCTAAAACACTCCAGGTGACTGATATCCAGCCGAGGGTGAGAATCACTGTCCGTACAGTTGTAATCCTTGGGCGATGGGGTTGCAATAATTAATTTTTGACTTGTCTAGTTTTTCCACAATGAAAATCCCTCAGTTTTAGAATCCAAAAGAACTTCAAGGCCAATGCAATGGCACACAGTCTCCTGCCTGTCCTCACTGAATTCCACAGGGCTCTATCTAAATCCTCCCAGCAAAGGAGCCCACGACCTGGTTACCAGGTTTGTTCTTAATTTAGATCTGACACATGCTTTGTGTCTTCCCCTAAGACACTGGCTTGTGTCAGTTACAGTGTGGCTTGTTCATGCCAGCATGCTTTCCTGTACTGCCTGAGGTGTACACCTCTCCCCGCTCCATCTGGCCCCCAGGATTCTTGGAGCAGAGGTACAGCATTCTTGGAGCAGAGGTAATGCTACACATTCCCCACAGAAGCACACTGGACAGAAGGCACCGTGGCAAGAGCCACGAGGATACAAGTCCCCACATTTTCCTTCATTTGCCTCCATGCAACACACAACCCCAGGAGGTTGACAGACACACAGGCAAATAACTGTGATTCAAGGTGTGGTCTAATACATGGCCTTGACAACCCAGGGTGCCCTGAAGAAGGAAAGATAATGCTGAATTGTGCGACTGGAAAAGAGAAGAGAATAAGTTGTATTTTTACCAGGCCTCAAATGGCGAATAAGATTCCAATAGAGAAGTTGGAAAAAGTTACAATGCCTAACCTGTCGCAGAGAATAAGGAGACAGAAGACTAACCTAAAAAGGTAAATGGGAGTTTTAATTCAGGCTCGGCTATTTCTTAGCTGTGTGAGCAAAGACAAGTTACCTAACGTCTCTGACCTCAGTGTTGCCGTCTATGAAATGGGGATAGGAGTTCTCCCTCCAAGGCTTTTGGTACCAAACAGAACAGACGAAGTGCTTGGCAGAGAGCTTGCACAAAGCAGATGCTGTTTGAAAACAGACACAGCGCCCATCAAAAGCTGTGTGTTATCTTTTATGTTCGGTAAAAACCCGAAAGGCACTGGGATGCTATTTCTGATTACATTCAAAAGGGAAACCTTATTGTCTCTAGATTGGTCCCCTCTGACAATGTCTGGACATTTAATAACCAGGCAACTGAAAGTTTGTTTCCTTCTGTTTACTTGAATGAACACCGTAAAGTTGTTTAATTCCTCCATACCCCGGAGGTGTGAAAACCACCACCGCACTCCCCTCAGAAATGATTTCACTGGAAATAATTTGTTTCTACATCTGTTTTCACATGACAGATGAAATCAGGAGGATGGATGAAGTGCAAATGACTCAGAGGAGGAGGTGCCAAGGCTTGAGAACACGTGTGTACTTTGTAGGTACCCAGGTCATTAAGAATGTCTTTGCTCCGTGACTGATACAAGGTCTTAGGTAGGAGCAATGTTTTAAAACCTAATTTAAAAAATTCTCGGGAAAAATATCACTTGCTATGGAGGGCTTTGAATGTTATCAGGAGACTGACAACACTTGTAAAAAAATATCACACATTTTCAAGTTAATTTTCACATACTTCAATGCTTTCTTTCTGTTCTAAATTTTACATATTTACTGTAAAACCTCATTTTTCATTCCACCTATCTGGGCATTTGTAATAGTTATGTGGCTGGTAATAGTTACCTTGTTCTTCCGAGGTAAATTAATAGGGTGGAAAAGTCCCAGAGGAGTATTTAATGTACTGGAAACAAACAATTTGCAAAACCTTTTAATGTTAACAACCAGCATTTTGATGTTTTAATTGCAAACAAACTGTGTACTATTCATTAGAGACTGTCCAAGCAGGTCTTCTGCTAGGCAACACTGTTAATAGTAACGTTAACTTTATGAAATTAGTAAACATGTGTTCCCACATTTCCTTTTTTGAAAAATTCTTTTTATTGATGAGAGAGAGAGAGAGAGAAAGAAATATTGATTTGTTGTTCCACTTATGTATGCATTCATTATTGCTTCTTATATGTGTCCTGACAAGGGATTGAACCTGCAAACTTGGCATATTGGGACGACACTCGAACCAACTTGAGCTACCCAACCAGGACCAAACTCACCTTTTCAACTGCTAGCTATAAAATCCTCCACAATGAGAGTCTAAATTAATGAAATTTTATGGTCTTTCTCTTCTTTGGGAAGAAGGGCCATCAATTGCAAGAATAATGAAATTTTGTGCTTAATCATTTATCAGTGCAGCAATTTTGTGCAAGTCTTTAAACTGTTGTGTGCCTCAGTTTCTTCCTTTGAAACATAGCAATGATTGAATGGGGGAGCAATTAACCTCTTCCTCGCTAGGAGTAACATACACTTTTTTTTTCTTTATAAGTGGAAATGAAGGATGAGCTAGAATCCTAAACACTCCCTTGGGGAAAATGCTGTCCATTCTGGGAAAAGGTGTGTACTCCTTCTGCTTTCGTGTAAAGAGCATTATAAAAATTCTGTTATAGCTTTACCACACTGTATTCTGTCTGCATGTTTGTTTCCATCAATAGACCATGGCCTGTCCAGGACAACCATGTTTTTACTCACTTAATGTGCATTACAAGAGTACCTTTTAAGAGCCTAGGCCAGTGATGGCGAACCTATGACACGCGTGTCAAAGGTGACACGTGAACTCATTTTTTTGGTTGATTTTTCTTTGTTAAATGGCATTTAAATATATAAAATAAATATCAAAAATATAAGTCTTTGTTTTACTATGGTTGCAAAGATCAAAGTATTTCTATATGTGACACGGCACCAGAGTTGTTAGGGTTTTTCAAAATGCTGACACACCGAGCTCAAAAGGTTCGCCACCACTGGCCTAGGCTAATCTTTGTATCTTTCATGTTTAGCACAATGCCTGGCATATGGATGGTGATCAGTTCATATTAGTTTGCTGGATGAACAATCTATACTACTGAAAATACGTATGGAAGTATGTGTGAATGCATGTACATATACACCACCCATAGCAGGTAATGGTCTACATATGTGAGGACGATCACCTGGCATTTATATTATTGCTTGCAAAAGCTTCCATGCCTTTTGGGAAAGGCTCCCAAATAAATTCAAAATAGAATTATGTGCTCTGATAATTACTATTTTTGATTTTTAACAAAAAACATTACATGTTCATAAAGCCATGTGTTTTTTTTTTTGTTTTTTTTTAAATTTTGGTAATGTATGTCAGAGTCTCCGTCTGTGTGGTTAATTGAGGTTAATGGGAGGAAATGGCAAATTGCCAATGTTAATGTTTTTCTTGACTCTTTATACTATGTATTTCATTTCTCTTTTGCCTTACTTCCAGTTTAACTAAATTGTTATTTATCCAAGAATCTGTCTCATAGGTAGGGATTGATAACCTGTCAGAGAGGGTTCAGCCCATGTTTCATTTCCCATGGGGGAGGGGGGTGAAAGACAATGGGGAGGGTTGCAAAAGCAGCCAGTCTCTGACTTCTGTGGGTCCATCAAGCATGCCACGGTGAACATCGAAATGGAAGAGGAGTCAAAGGGCCTTGTAGGATCACACTCCTGCCTGAGCCGAATGAGTTATTCCATCCAAAATGCAACCAATAATCTAGAAAGGAGTGTGCTAAGAGGTACCTCAGCCATGTAATATCAAAAGGGTAATGAAGGTGGCATTTTAGTTTCTGCTTAGAAAATGAAAACAAAAAAAACTGGCAAGAAAGTGAGAGACTCTTTGAAAGAGGAAAGGTGAGGAGGAGTCACAGAGCAGCAAACGCTGGGTCTGTGAGATCGGGGCTGGCTCGCAGAGTTGGGCAGCCTTGAACCCCTCCGTGGCATCTGCCTCTAGTTCTTGTTTATTCCATATTTATGCACAAAAGCAACATAAACACATATCTATTGAGACTTCCTCTGTGTGACTCCTAAATCTGTGCCCCTCAGCTAGCACACTGTAATTGTTTTTCTTCGTTTCCCGCTATTGGTTCTCTTGGTAGAAGTGGCAGGAGCTTGTTTGGGGCCTTCTCCGATGTCAGTGATGAGAACAGTGACAGCAGACCTGAAATGCGGGCACGGTTCCTGGCACATCCCACATGAAAGGCTGCAGCCGAGGGTGGGTCTGCGGGGCACACGTGTTCAGGTTTCTGTCTCTCTTGCTCCTTCTCTGGCATCCCAAGGTGAACCTCCATCCCTCCCTGCAGTCCAGCCGAGGAGCCAGAAGCAGGGCTGCAAAAACGTTTCTCCTGCATTGTCAGCAGTTGGGCATCCCCGCTTTGGGACCAGCAGTTTACACAAGAGATACCCATTTCAAAACCAACCAGCCAAATAAACATGCCACCCATGTCAAAAGGAAATGTCATCTTTGTTGGTGTTCAATACCTACTGGACAAATGGCTGTGCATACAGGAACTGAGCGTGCATTTTTACTGATGTGTGTGTGTGTGTGTGTGTGTGTGTGTGAGAGAGAGAGAGAGAGAGAGAGAGAGAGAAGGAGAGAGAGAGAGAAACGTCTATTTGTTGTCCCTCTTATTTATGCATTCATTGGTTGCTTCTTGTAGGTGCCCTGACCAGAGATCAAACCTGCAACCTTAAGTTTTGGGGATGATGCTCTTTTTTTTTTTAAAATATATTTTATTGATTTTTTTACAGAGAGGAAGGGAGAGGGATAGAGAGTTAGAAACATCGATGAGAGAGTAACCTCGATCAGCTGCCTCCCGCACATCTCCTACTGGGGATGTGCCCGCAACCAAGGTACATGCCCTTGACCGGAATCGAACCTGGGACCTTTCAGTCCGCATGCCGACGCCCTATCCACTGAGCCAAACCGGTTTTGGCCGGGATGATGCTCTTACCAACTAAGCTACCCTGCCAGGGATGAGTGTGGATTTTTAAACTCTTCATAACCCAGTGCCAGTCCTTCATTCTCAGTGAGAATGAGCTCGGTTCTTCTCTGGTTGTAATTAGTGGCTGATTAGTATTTGTGCATGTCAATGCTGCTGCCTGGTTTAGCATCCATTCAACAGGATTATTTCATTTTGCTGCAATTTTAATGCTTTCGTGCCGCACAGGTGCCCTGGCACTAGAAAACCTGGGACTCAAGCTCAATAGCCTAAGGTCTAAAATTATGTTAATGGGGTTCATTTTTTCCCATGGGAAAGGAGCGTGTTGGAAGGTGGTAATCAACCAGCCAGCAGACAGGACAGAGGGCAGGATGCTTCAGCAGCCCTTCTGGGCTCTGGGTTTCTAATGTAGCACAAGCTAGAGTTTCTGCCCCACCGCTGGCCTGGCACTTGGGGTGCTGACCTTCAGAGAACTCTGAGAGGATGGGGAGTAGCAGCGAATAAATCATTAGGAGGAATTATGCAAAGAAAGCAACACGAGGGCACAGAGGGGTCAGCCATGAACCCCACCTGGGGGTGCAAAGACATGCTTTTCAGAATGGGGTCCTTTGGTTGGAGTGCGTAGATATTTGTCGGGTAGACAAGGAGGAGAGGAACTTTCGCCATATTCTGATGGGATAGGAAAGGCAGACAGGCAAGAAGTACCCCTGGGCCTGTCCCACAGTCCCTTCAAGAGACCGTGAAGTAACTTTTTATGTTTTTAGTATTTATGGTTGGGAACAGAAGAAAAATAATACTTTCTCCTTTGGAGTCAGTCAGCTCTTAACTTTTAACAGGGAGGCGTTTTTACATTTTTGCCCATGATGAAACAGCACTGTGGGTGACAGTGGGAAAAGTTCTCCTTCCATTCCTGTCACACTCAAAATAAAGGGACCAAGACCACATTACTAGCCAAGACCTGACCCTAACGAAGTACACATAAGGGATAACAGGAGAACACCCACCCGATACCATTTGTTCCCTTTGCCTCCTCTTGGGAGCAACCCTTTTGTAGGGTGAGCAACCATCCAGTTTGCCCGAGACTATCACGGTTTTAGCATTGAAAATGGCAATTCCACAGCCCAAGACACCGCTCGGCCGTGGGCCAACCAGGACAGCTGGGCTCCCTAGGATTAGACCACAGCGAACGCCAGATCTCTGTGACTACCTTGTCAAAGAGCAGGTTTTCAAGGCTGGGTGCCTGTGAGTGAGAGCTTTTACTATCTTGCCCTGGCATCCACTTCTATTTGCAGACGGGGAAACTGAGGCCTAGCTAGGAGCAGCACTTCATCAGACTCCACAATGCTTAGCTCCAATAAGTTGATGCGCAGGCTCAAAAACACTCAGAACTGCTTTAGAACTTCCTTTTGTCTTCCTCACACAATCACCCATTTCTAGATAGATAGTCTATGGTCTTGTGCAGGTCACATAACCACTCTGTGACTCCCTAGGGTTAGTCCACACCGAACACACTTACAACAGGGATAATAAGAACTATGATTACACGTAGCTCATCCATTTATCATCACCCAGGACTTCCTGCCCACCACTTCTCAGTAGCCCCTTGAGTCAAGTCCCGACTCAGCCTGATGTTAAGGGACTTAGTGATCAAATCCCAGCCTTTTTCTAGCCCTCGCCCTCCTGGGCACTGTGCCTAGACATAGGGCTTTAGAAGACGCCAATAGAGAGAATGAATGAAAATGAGAGGATACGCGTAAGACAACTTTAAAAGAGCAGCAATTCAAATAAAATAGAACAGCGGTTAAAGTCTTTCATATTTTAGGGTATGACCCTGGGACACTGCCTGCCATCTCATTTGCCTGTGGGTGAAATGCCATGGCAGCACTCACGCTTACCTCAGCCATATCTAAGTTAAGATGACCAGAATAAAACAGACTGGGCAATTAGCCAATGTGGCTCAGCATTTGAGCATTGACCCAGGAACCAAGAGGTCCCAGGTCTGAAACCCGGTCAGGGCACATGTCCAAGTTGTGGGCTCAATCCCCGGTGGGGGACATACAAGAGACAGCCAATCGATGATGTTCCTCTTTCATCAATATTTCTATCTCTCCATCACTCTCCCTTCCTCTCTCACTAAAAATCAGTAAAAAACATTTAAAACAGACTGGGCTCTAGCCCAGGCTTTCTTCTTTATTTACCATGTGATATGGGGCTGACTCTCTTTGCTCGTCTGTTGGGGGGGGGGGATAATAGCAAGATTATGTGCTTACTGAAACTATAAATTATGATCATACATATAAAAGCATGTAGCATGAGGGTTGGAACAGAGTAAGTGATGAGCCCATGTAAATACCTTCCTTATGCTGACCACATGACCATCATCCATGACTTCCCTACCACCGCATCTGCATAGCCTGTTGAATCCTGATTCAACCTGCTATTCAGGGCTTTTGGTGATCAGACACCAGCCTTACCCTGGTCTTAGCTGGATCATTCCGATTGGTATTAAAGTTTTTAACTTGGTGAAATGCAAGGGTAACAATTGTGGAAAGCCAGACAGATATTTGTTGTTTACTGCTTCACAGGGATTCCCTGGTTCTTTTTCCTGGGCCCTGTGGCCTCAACCTCTGCACTCATTGTCCCCCTCTTGTGTTTCTCTATCCAGGAAGGGACTCTCACAAAGGCTGCCCCTGTCATGTGGTCTCTGGAAGAAAAGAGAAGCGAACAGAGCATCCAGACAGCAGCATCCTCTTTACAGCTTTCTCACCTTTGAAACGGAGAGGCAGGGGGCACCACCCTAAATGGGAAGACCATTTGTTTTTCTTCTGTGAAAACTTTAAACGAGGAGTAATATGAAAGGGGCGGGGGGATCTTGTGTTTCACTCCTCTAGGAATGCTCCTTAGAGGAGAATAAGGTCAGGTGAAATTTAAGTTCAATTTGACCCAAGTTCTCTTAAGATAAACACAGCTCAAATGGAGGGTGATGGGAACCTCATTACTTAGAATTGGACAAATAACCTAAGGCAGTAAGATTATAACCTGGCAGCAGCAATGGTTTGCTCAGCAAATGACTTGAACCTCTACTGGGAACATTTAACACCACTTGTATTTTGAAATCGGAGGCTACATCTACAGGCAATAAAGACCGTTATCTCTCCGATTCATTGCAGTTGCACAAACACCCAGTTAATTCAGCTATAACACATCTGCCCAGAGAAATATTTACTTTTGGAGCCTCCTGGGTATGCTTTAAATTTCTCCTAATGGCTACGCATTGGGTTCTAAGTTGAAGCTGTTGAGATGAACTTTAAGTGCTATTTCTACCCAGAGAAGCTCACCACTATCAAACATAAAGAGCAGGTTCTTTAGTACATGACCTCGGTGCCCATTTAGGAACGGTTTTCCTCCTCCAAATTGCACAGAAGAGATTCTCTCTGAACCTACCTAAGAAGATGCATTTTTTTTCCTTCACTGCTCATTTGGCTTCTCAGTAGAGCAAAAAGACGATAAATGTTTCTCAAGGATCACAAGGGGAGTAACAACATTCACGCTTCCTCTTTGAGAATTATAGTTCTCAGCTACTCAATCTGTAGGAAATGAAGTCTCGGGATACCTCTTTTAGTAGTGACAGCAACAAGGATTCTTATCCCATTAAAATGCTAAGAAAATAGTCAGAGGAAGATCAATTTCAGAGGAGGAACAAGGAATGAAACCTAGCAGATTTAATTTTCAGAGGTGATGCTAATGATGAAAATACCTTAATGAACATAACTTACTTATCTTGTTTGTTCCAAAACATGTGTGTGTGTGGGTGTATTTTTATTGGTTTCAGAGAGGAAGGGACAGGGAGAGAGAGATAGAAACATCAATGATGAGAGAGAATCATTGACTGGCTGCTTCTTGCACGCCCCCTATTGGGGATTAAGCCCATAACCCAGGCACGTGTCCTTGACTGGAATCAAACCCAGGACCTTTCATGCTGACACTCTATCCATTGAGCCAAATCATTTCT
>NW_006296540.1:955908-973664 GCF_000327345.1 Myotis davidii
GACCTCCTCCCCTTTCTCTCCTTGTCCTAAACCTCAGGAGCTCACAGTCCTCGGAAACACTAATGTCACAGTGCTCTGTCCTCTACTTCTCCAAATTCCTCATTGCTTCCCACATCACACTCAGCATCTTGCCTGGACCATAGGTGTTTCTATTGGTAAATTCAGAAAAGTCAAGGAGAAATCCTCACTCACCTGGTTTCATACCATTTTTGAACCATTTCTACTGCATTACTAAAACATTTTTATTGCAAGATTGAAGGTCAGACTAGATTGAAAAGTAATATACAGTGTTCATGTCATAGTTAATGTCCAACATATATAACAAACTAATATAGCGCCTTGTGAACGTGTAGGTATCTTATGATAGGAAAATACCAATTTAATTGCAGAGTCTTGGAGGAGAGGAAATACGTCTCATCCTTCTTTGAATCTGGGTGTGTAGCAGCTGACCTCCCCCTGGAATCCTCCCTAACCACTTATTCTCACTGAGGTCAACTTACACAGTCTTGTTTACACTTACCTAGTGCCATATACTAACGTCCCTCACGGCACACTCACCACCAGCACTGTTACGGCTGATGGACTGGCCTGAATGTGCCCATGAGTTCCCTAATTACAAGGTCTATGTTCTCAGTGTCTAATACAGCCTTGCCCACCGTAAATAAGCAATAAAAATTTGTTGCACGAATGCACAACACAAGTGTTCAATAGTGTTTATTGAATTGAACATAATTGTATACTTAACAGTAAAAAAAAAGAAATAAAAATGACACTTGGAAAAAGCTTTTTAGTTTATGACTTCATTGCAGACCAATGAGTATGTGTTGGTCATGAAAAATTGAGAAAATAATCTAATTTCAATTTAATTTCCCTTTTAAATCAATTTAGAAAAATCAGCCTGACCTTCAGATCCTGAGGCCTGAAGTCAAGCAGCCTAAATCCAAATTCAAGTCAAACCAATAAATGGAGTTTAATAATAATCCCAAACAGAATTAGAATGACTAATGCCTAGTGTGGAATGAGCTCTGTAGTTCATCTGAGAATCAATACGAATGCTTTTTGCAATATCCCTAACACATGGTCAACCGACCTCTATCTGGATTCTTCACACAGCTTCATGACAAGTCATCCCTCACTTCTGAATCCAAAAAGAGATCGTAATCCCTCCTTGTAGTGATTGAAATGTGTGTCCCTATCTACCTAGTATGTCCTCCAGTAAAACACAGAAAACTCTACTCCAGTTCTACACACTCTGGATATTAGTGAAAAACATTGAACTTCCCTTTGTCTTTAAGGATAATCTTTATGTCCCAGTTCCCCATTCCAATTCAAGAGTCAAGGATTTCAGGTCCTGTCCCATCATGGTCATCTGCCTCTAAACCAGCTCCCCAATCTGTATATCTGGTTAGTTCACAAAGAAGTGGGAACAATGGGGCTGGCTGGTAATGTTTTGGGTGATTCTAATTGATGCTGAGACATGTCCTGATTACACCAGATATGGCTGTCAGCAGAGAATAAATAGCAATATGACTGCCAGAGACTTTCCATCATAAATTGCAACCATTTAAAATACGGGGCAGAATCAATGGCAGCTTTAATCCAAGGTTTCAGATGTTTGGAAACACTGCAAAATCCATTTCTGCTCTAAAGACGCATCTGTTAGATTTCCCTGCCCATCCAACGATGAGGAGGCTTCAGACTACATAGATGGAGAGCCTGACTCTAACAGTCTTTCGACGTGATAAAGATGTCAGGGTGCTAGGCGAGGAGAACCAGGATTGGATGGATGGATGAGTATGGGGCTGAGAGGTATTTTGTGTATTTTGTCCTGTTGGCTTAGCAGTTTCCCACCCTTGCCAGAGACCTCATTCATGCATTAATTCATTCTAGAATTTATTTCACAAACCTCTATTACTGTCTAAGATCTTTACTAGATATAAAAAGGGTATATAACAGGGGTCCACAAACTACGGCCCGTGGGCCACATGCAAATACAAATATTGTATTTGTTCCCATTTTGTTTTTTTAACTCAAAATAAGATATGTGCAGTGTGCATAGAAATTTATTCATAGTTTTTTTTAAACTATAGTCTGGCCCTCCAACGGTCTGAGGGACAGTGAACTGGCCCCCTGTTTAAAAAGTTTGAGGACCCCTGGTATATAACAAAGAGCAACGTAGATTCAATCCCCACCCTCATGGAATTTACAGTCTACTAGGAAAGACATACATTAAATAAATAAACACATAATTATAAGACTGTGATTTATAGGAAGTGCCCCAAAGGAAAACCAGTGAATACAATAAAATGGATAAAAGGGACTAAGTTTAGATTGGAGTTTACAGGGAAGGCCAGTTTAAGCAGGAAACCTTACAGGTGAGTCCTGCAGGATGGGCACAATCCAGTCAGCCTGAGTAGGGAGCCATTCTAGGCAGTGACCAGCATGTGGAAACCATTTGGGTAGGTGGGGAGAGCTCAGTGAAAGCAGGCCAGTGCGATTCAGAAGAAGGAGTCAGGAGTGATGGGGTGGGATGAGGCAAGGGCTTTGTAAGTTGGGTTTAGGAATTTTTTGAAAATTATTTTTACAGCACTGGAAAGCTACTTAAGAGTTTTGAGAAAGGGAGTGACATGATTGATTATCAGCATGGGATCTAGAGGCTTCCTGAGCCTTCTTCTTGTCCTATGATTAAGCTCTGGCTAGACTTGGAGTGTTCTGTGTCCAGACAATTTGTCCACCCTAACCTGTCTCGCTTCCCTGCCACAGGTGTTACCCATTTATAAAATGCCTTTTTCTCTTTTGAAATTCAAGCCATTTCTCCTGCAGATGTTATCACAGTGTAAATAATCTAGCACCCGCTTTGCTACAGAAAATTTCAGGCAATGGAATTCAGGAAACTTGTGTCATAAAACACTGTCTGGCCCCAGTTCCCAGGCACCTTGGCTCAAAAGGTTACCTGATATGTCAACACAACTCATCCCGCTAAACAAGGCAGTTCGGCTCATTAACAAAGTACTTTGTCCCGGGGGTAAATTGAGAATCTGAAAGGATGTGATTTGCTGCTATGTTTCATTAATAAAGAAACAAGCAATGCGGCTGCAGATCCGTATCTAGAAATGGCTGCACAGTGGTTTTGTCTAATTGGGCGGGAGAGACACTGATCAGCAATGAGTCACCTGAAGTTTGTAAATGGGAAGTCTGCTGTGAAGGAATGATCCAGAATTAGAAAGCAGCTATTTCGACCAAAGGAGTGAAATGTCCCCATCACAAGCATATTCATTGAAGATCAATTAGAAATTGCCCGTGCCTCAAAAGTATGTCTATAAATCTGATGCCAAGCCATCAGAATGAAAGCCATCTCTGGACATCACCACAATGACTAATTAAGCATTGATCAAAATAAGACAGAACCACTTTTATGTTATCTCTTTTAAGCCAGAAAACACTGCTTCGGTATCCACATGAGAAGAATTATTAGTGCTTTTGACATCCTGAGGCAGTGGTGGGCAAACTGCAACTCGTGAGCCACATGCAGCTCTTTGGCCCCTTGAGTGTGGCTCTCCCACAAAATACCACGTGTGGGCGCGCACATACAGTGCGACTGAAACTTCGTGGCCCATGTGCAGAAGTCGGTATTTTGTGGAAGAGCCACACTGAAGGGTCCAAAGAGCTGCACTGCATGTTCTAAAATTCTTGCAGCACATCTGTTGAAAATCACTGTGCTAGGAGCTATCCTCACAAGGATTTATTTTAAACTCACAAAGATCCTACAGGAGGATACGGTTTTCCTTGTTTTATAGCTACTGGAAAGCCAGGTTCAGAAAAGCTTAATGACTTCACCAAGGTAACACCACTTGCAGGCAGCAGAATCCAGTTTCTAAACTGCATTGTCTGAGTCCATAGCTCATCTTATTTCTCCATCCTTACTGCAACCTCAGTTTCTACACTGGAAACCCTAGTCATTGCCTGAGGCCAGAGTGAAACAGAACCACCCGGGTCACTATGAAAACAGAAATTCGAGGCTACATTTCCCACGGGCAAGGGTCACTTCTTTTCTGTATTTTCCACTGCATGTGCTGGGTACATGGACGGTACTGAGGATGTGCATTTGGAAAAGGCTCCCTGTGACAGGATTGGGAGCTTTGGTTGAGGGCACAGTCAGCCAACCCCACTCCTGATACAGGTCACTAAGGGGAGATCCCTCAAGAACCCCCCACAAATGCATGTTGACATTGGGTAAGAACTCCTAGCGAGGTCTTTTAACTTTGTTGTCCTGTTATCCAGTCATGGAGGCATGCTGGGCTCCCAATCCAGGAGACAAAAAAGGCAAAATATCAACCCAACAGTCCCTGCAGGCTTCATGCTGCTCTGCTGCATCTTGCCGAGTGTGGAGGGAGTGCAATGCAGGCTCCTGTCCCACCACCCTCCCCTGAAGCAGGTTCACGTCTATTTGCACAAGGAAAGCATACACACCACTATGCTGATATTGAAAAGGCCTTGGTGGCGAAAGTGGCTCATAATCCACTTTGATATGAGAGTCTGACATTTGGGCAGCAGAAAAAAAGAAATTCGTTCGAGCCAATGACATCTCTATGGGAAAGGCCCCGGCGCCACAAAAGAGCTAGGGAAAGTGGCAGCTAACCCTGTGGTGGCCCTATTGTTCTTCATAAATGACTGGGAACACCAGGACCTCCGGGAGGAGGGCTCAGAGAAAGAGGCTGCCACCTGTTGCTAGGGATGACATCACCACCCCAGCAAGAGCAGCTTGTGTGTGTGTCATTAATCAGCACTGGCTTCTCTGCAGGCCTGTTCACTAAGATCTCAACTGTCAGCACTCCGGCTTCAGGCTTCCAAAGGGATCTGCCAAAATGTCTGGCCTCCGTCCGAAAGAAAGTTGGCCTGCATTCAAAATTACCTTGGAGGGGAGGGGTGCTGGTGGTGTGGTGATATGCTCTTGCTTTGTTACTATTGTGTGTGTTTACAAGCCTGCTGGGGTTAAGTAGGAGAGGGGGAAGGGGAGAAGGGAGAAGGAGAGAAGATCAAGCAGAAGCCCACCTGATCCCATGTGAGCGGAACAGGAAAGAGGGCAGACAGAGTATTTCCTTTTAACACATGTGCTGTAGCCCATTTCTCATTCTTCTTTTTTTTAATGTTGAAAAAAAACCATCTAAGAATTAACTGCAAATGGTGTAGCACAGTGGTTGGCAAACTGCGGCTCGCAAGCCACATGCGGCTCTTTGGCCCCTTAAGTGTGGCCACGAAGTTTCAATCGCACTGTATGTGTGCGCCCGCACATGGTATTTAGTGGAAGAGCCACACTCAAGGGGGCGCAGTTTGCCGACCACTGGTGTTGCGTAATCAGCTCCATTAAGGAGTTGGAATCACAGATGTTAGTTAAAAGAAAAATCTTAGGAATCACCAATTCATCTTGCAGGTGAGTGAACTGAGTCCCTGAGATAGAGTCTTGTCCCTAGTTCTCTATTGGCAATAGCTAGCTCCTCACTGTAGCTTGTTTCTTCTTCCTGTGCACACCACTGGACTAGAATTCCCAGCTTCCCTTGCAGGTAGCTGGGTGTGGCCATGTGACTGACTTGAGGAGATGAGAAGCATGTCACTTTTAGGCTGGCCTGGAATAACTTTCCATGCCCTGGTTTCATGCTCTGTCCCTTCTGCTGGCTTACTGCAGCCACTGATAAGGTTGGACTGTAGCTCAGCTCTCCTATCTGCCCCTCCTCCCCTCCTGGTCCATGGAGTAGTGCCTGGTTCATGCTGCTATCTCTCACCATAGCAGAACAATTTACTCCAGCAACCTACCCTTCAGGATATATTTTTAAATGCCTTTCCAATTCATCTTTAATTATGCTTTAGAAATAAAATCGGGATAAATTAATCTATCAAGTATTTTCTGTTCCTTTGCCAAATTAATGTCTGTATCAATTACATCATCAAACAGATGTTTCCTCAGACTCCTCTCTACCTTGATGTTCTTAGTTACTACTTTCATAACTCAACCCTTTTGTGTGTGAGCCTCTTCTTTTAGCAGCAAGTTGCCAATAGGCAGTATCATAAAATCTGCACCAAATGAGGCAGAAAAGGTGTTTTAGAATAGAGTATGTGGATCCTGAGAAAGAATACATCTGTCAAGAAGGACTTCTCGTGGTTAACTGGGCTAAAATTCATAACCAGAGTCCAGCAGCCATTAATGATAGAGTCCTCTCACAAGCACTGCATTTCAGGGAATAACTACAGGCTGAGCTGCCAGCCTTCTGAACTGTGTTCCTGATATCTTAGCCAACTCTTACAAAGGAGTTTCTGGTATTGTCTTTCCACCCATGGGCTGAGACCTCCCTGTCCAATCAAAACTATACTGCTATTTCCTTGTTGGCATCTTTCTGATCAATCAGAGCTGCTCCTTATGACCAATCAGGATGCATGATTCCGACAAATCAGGAGAGTGCTTTTTGGACCAACCAACCAGTACAAGTTGGATCTCACATGTGCATGAAAATAGGCAGGGACCAGGACAGAGACTTTCTCTATAAACTCTGGGCTATCCTTTGTCTCTTCAGAGCACACTTTTGGTTTCCACCAGAGGCCGTGTCTCCCTGCTTTATAAACAGTTTACCCGAATCAAGGTTTTCCTTTTATTGCACCCCAGATTAGACTCCTGTTGGCATTAGATTGGTGGCAGAAAAATTTTGCTGACAAGTGTCAAACAGAAAAATCTTTAAGTGCAAGAAATTTGAAAGTAGAAGAAAAGGAAGACTCAGAGCTACTTGCATCTCTCCAACACAGAAAATGTCACAACCCTGTGAGAGCATGCTTATATAACAGTATGAATGGAATTGCTTTCAAGGCAGCCTGGTAAAGAAGAACAGAGAAGGGGAGAGGCATACCTAGTCAAAAAGGAAACTTATGTACACATAACCCGTTTCAAACCAGGCTTAGAGCTGAGATCAAGGAATGAAGAGGACTGACTTCATGCTTCACTGGTCTCTGGTCATTCTTTAATTAGGATTTCAGTGATTAGCAACTGAGTGGCACAACTTGTTTTACAATTCAGTTCATGGAAGTTACAACAAGCTTCGAAAAACTCTCTTGGGGGTTCATTGAGGGACGTATCCATTGCTGTCATGTCTTTCCTATTTTGAGTATTTTTATTTCTTCTCCTTTTTATTAATTAGAAAAAGAAACCTTGCTGTCAGTAGAACTGGATGAAAATAACTACAGTTGGTACTTACTACATTAAAAATATGTTATTTTTACTGGAGTCATTCTTTTATACTTGACAGCATCATATTGTGAGGTGCATTGGTCAACCACTCATCTCTGGTGAGAGCACAACAGAGATGATGCAATGTCAGTACAGTGGGGACGTGGCATTCAAACAAATGTCAACATGTATTTGTGGGAGGATCTTAATATATTTATTCGGCAAACAGAGACTCTTCAAACGTTCCATTCTGACATTATTAAAGTAATTTTGGCTGTAGAACATAATTGGATTAAAAATGACCTAACAAGTTCTTAGAGGAGTTTGAGCATGAACTGGCATGGCAACTATCATAGATGACAAATGAGACAAGAGGACTCCATGCTTAGAAATTTTAGGGTAGGAATTTCAGACCAAACATATGACCAAATTAAAACTGTTTCTTATTTATTAAATCAAATAAAATGCAAAACAAATAACCAATCCACCATTTTGGGGAGTAAAGGAGGGGGCTGATGGGATGAGGAAGGAAGACTAAATAGAGCAGAGGAATTCATAAAAGATTCCACTTCAAATGGCAAACAAATAAATAATATTTGAATACTGTATATGATAACAATATTTCCCTGAAGGATCAGAAGTTAATCTAATGTTTAAAATTCTGGTACAATGGACTTCACTGCTGAATTTTATCAAACATTTTAAAAAGAATTAACACCAATCACTAGCAAACTCTTCCAAAAGAAATCAAAGGTGAGGGAACATTCCCAAACTCATTTTATGAGGCCAGCGTTATCTTGATACCAGATCCAGAAAAGGATAGTAGTAGAAGCAAAAGCTACAGGCCAACATTCCTGATGAATATAGATGCGAAAATTCTCAATAAAATACTAGCAAACCAAATTCACAAGTGCATTGAAAGATCTTTCACCATGATCAAGTGAAAGTTATCCCTGGCATGCAAGGATGGTTCAACATGCAAATCAATCAATATGATACATCACATTAATGGAATAAAAGAAATGAATCACATGGTCATCTCAATAGATACAGAAAAAGCACTGAATAAAATTCAACATACATTCATGATAAAAACTCTTAACAAATTAGGCATAGAAGGAACATATCTCAACATAATAAAGGCCATATATGGCAAGCCCACAGCTAACATAATCCATGGTAAAAGTTTGAAAGCTCTTCCTCTAAGGTCAGTAACAAGCGTGCCCATTCTCACCACTCCTATTTAAGATAGTACTAGAGGTCCTAGTTAGAGTAATCAGACAAGAAAAACAAATAAAAGGTCTCAGGATTGGACAGAAAGAAGTAAAATTGTCTTTATTTGCCCATGACCTGGTTTTATGTATTAAAAAATATCCTAAATACAGTTATAAAAAACTGTTAGTACTAATTAATGAATTCAGTAAAAGTACAGGATATGAAATTAAGATACAAAAGTCAGTAATGCTTTTATACACTAACAGTGAATTTTATGAGACAGAAATAAGAATATAAATCCAATTTATAATAGCATCAAAAATGATAAAATATTTAGGAATAAATTTAAGATGGTAAAGATCTCTACTCTGAAAAATATAAGACATTGATAAGAGAAATCAAAGAAGACACAAATAAATGGACTGAAATAATTAATATTGTTAAAATGTCAATATTGCCAAAAGCCATCTATAGATTCAATACACTCCCTCTAAGATTCTAAAGGCATTTATTTACAGAAGTAGAAAAAGACCATCTAAACTTATATGAAACCATAACAGATCCTGAGTAGCCAAAAAAATCTTGAGTAAGAACAAAACAGAAGGCATTAAACTTCCTTGTTTAAGATATACTACAAAGCTATCGTCCATCCAAAACTATATGGCATAAAAACAGACAAATAGATTCATGGAACAGACTTGAGAGCCCAGAAGAAATCCAAACACATACAGACAACTAATATTTAACAGGGAGCCAAAAACACTTAATTGAGAAAAGACAATTCCTAACAAATCATGCTGGGATAACTAGATGTTCACATGTAAAAGAATGAAAGTAGATCCATATCTTACACCATTCACAAAAGTTAACTCAAAATGAATTAATGACGTAAGTGTAGGACCTGAAACTGTGAAACTCCTAGAACTAAACATAGGAATAAAGCTTCTTGACATGGGTCTCAGTAATAACTTTTGGATATGACACCTAAAATACAAGAAACAAAATAAAAAATATATACCAGCAGGACTACATCAAACTGCACAGCAAAAGAACAACAACAAAGTGAAAAGACAATCTACGGAATGGGTCAAATATCACAAACCACATACATGATAAGGGTTTACTATCCAAAATATATAAAGAACTCATACAACCTGATGGTCAAAAACCAAATAACCCAATTAAAAAATGGGCAAAGAACCTGAGTAGACATTTCTCCAAAAACACATATATGAAAGGCCAACAGGTATATGAAAAAATGCTTAACATCACTAGTCATTAGGGAAATGCAAATTAAAATCACAAGATACCACCTCGTGTCTATTAGAATGTCATCTTCAAAAAAACAACAGATAACAAATGCTTGTGTGAAAAATGGGAAAAGGATAGCCTTGTACACTTCTGGTGGGACTGTAAATTGATGTAGCCACTATCAAAAACAGCATGGCGTTTCCTCAAAAAATTAAAAATAGAACTACCATATGACCCAGTAATTCCACTTTTGGGAATATAGTCAAAGGTAATGAAAATGCTAACTTAAAAACATATCTGGCCCTGACTGGTTAGGCTCAGTGGATAGAGCATCAGCCTGCGGAATGGAAGGTCCCAGGTTCAATTCCGGTTAAGGGCATGTACCTTGGTTGTGGGCACATCCCAGTAGGAGGTGTTCAGGAGGCAGCTGATCGATGTTTCTCTCTCATCGATGTTTCTAACTCTCTATCTCTCTCCCTTCCTCTCTGTAAAAAAATCAATAAAATATATTTTTTAAAAAAACATATCTGCATCTGCAAGTTAATAGAAGAATCTATGTATATAAAAGGCTAATATGCAAAGTATCCCCTCAGGAGTTCAACCGGGAGTTAGATAACTTGCTATGACATGCACTGACCACCAGGGGGTGGTGTGGAACATGGTAGGTGGTCAGCAGTGGAGGCAGGGCACTGAGGGAGCAAGAAAAGGAGGAGGCGGGAGGCAACCATCAGGTGACAGCGTGTGGGCAGTGAGGGAAGGAAGAGGTAGAGAGGGGGTGGGGAACTTGATCTCTGGCCTGGCCTAGGAACCCTACTTGTGCATGAATTTCATGCACTGGGCCTCTAGTTATTTATAATAGTCAAGACATGGAAACAATATAAGTGTCCATTGATGAATTAATAGATAAAAATTCTGTGATACAATAGAATATTACTTAGACATAAAAAGTGTGGAAATGCTTCCATTTCCAACAACATGGTTGAAATCTGAAAGGCATTTGCTATGACGTTCACTGACCACCAGGAAACAGACAGTCAAGCGGTCAACCAGTTGCTATGACATGCACAGACTACCAGGGGGCAGATGCTCTGACAGGTAGGTTAGCTTGCTGCTCAGGTCCAGCCGATCGGGACAGAACGAGATGGGCCAGACATGACCTGGAGTCCTTCCACAGCCCCTCCCTGGCTAGCCAACCTCCCGTGTCCCTCCCTGGCCCTAATTGTGCACCAGCGGGGTCCCTCAGCCTGGCCTGTGCCCTCTCGCAATCTTGGATCTCTTGGGCGATGTCAGAATGCCAGTTTCGGCCCGAAACCACAGGCTAGGCTGAGGGACACCCCCACCCCCGCCCCCGCCGGTGCATGAATTTGTGCACTGGGCCTCTTGTTTATAATATAAAATAAATAGGGATATAATGTACAACATGATGACTATAGCTAACATTGTTATATGACACACAAGAAAGGTGTTACGAGAGTTAATCCTAATAGTTCTGATCATATTTTTTCCTTTTCATTGAATCTATATGAGAAGACGGATGTTAGCTGAACCTATTTTGGGAATCATTTCTCAAATATATGTAAATTAAACCATCCTGCCATACAACTCAAACTTATATAGTGATGTATGCCAATTATTTTTTGATATAACTGAAAAAACACTCTGGGCTGAAAGCATATATCAAATATATTATGTATTTCATATTTTATTTCATAAGTTACATTGGTAATTATTATTACTTAAAGAGATATAAATTATTTATTTTAAAGTACATGCTTATGCTAGTAGGATAACATATTTGGCAAATGCAAACAATATGTTAGATCAAGCATGTCAAACTCAAAAGCTAACATGGGCCAAATAAACAAGGTTTAAGTTTATGTGGGCTGCAAAAAAAAAAAACCAAACACACACACAAAAGCTTCAATTTTCATAGAAACGTCATTTATTTCTATAGAGACATGCTGAATACAAAGGGCTGAAATAAATGAGTAATAGTTAACACTGTTAATAGCACGTTTTAATGAAAAGTATTACTTTTTCTTGAACATTAACTTACCAGACACTGTATAACTGCACAAATTAATAAGCATTACATAAATAAACCTATTTTTCTTGTTCTCTGAAAGCAAAATATTTCCTGTTGCACACACCAAACAAGTCAGTCCAAGACTAATGACGTGGCAATTACCTGCTAAAATCTTTGCTGCTAGTATTAGTGGAGAGAAATGGTGCGCCCGCGCATAAGGCACATAAGGGAAATGACTGCAACACAATTATAGTAATTAGCAAATGTTGTAGTTTGTTATTAATAATTATGTATAGCAGGGTATTGCAAAAATTAAGTTACAAAATTTTTATTAAAACGTTTCTTACATATCATTATATTGGCTGGGCCGCAAAAATATTCATTGTGGGTCGCATGTGGCCCATGGGCCGCGAGTTTGACATGCTTGTGTTAGATGTTTTATCTCTATTAATTCATTTTACAGAAGAATAAAAAGTAAATTTAAATGCTATTTGAGAACCTGGTTAAGAAATGGGACATCGATAATCAATTGATCACCAAGATTCTGAATGTAGTCATCTCTGGACATTGATTTGTGTTTCCTGTTTATCAGGTGACAACAGGAGAATTAATATCAAGCAAACCAAGTCGCTATCTTCAAGAAGTTCACAGTTCAGCGAGAGAGGCCGATATGGGAAAATAGCTTGTTAAAAGGCAACGAACGGATTAAAAAAGCTAAACTATTCCCTCTGCACTAGGCACTATTGGAGCATAGAATGGTGAACTGATCATTGTGAAGAGGAAATAATCCAGTTGGGTTTTGAAGGATGATTGGGAGTTTGTCAAGCAGGAAAAAGACATGACATGCTGAACATGCATTATGTATAAAATCCTGGAGATAAAAACAAGCATGTGCATTTGCAAAACACAAGCCCAAACATGTTGGTGTGGCGTGGGGTGGGATAATGGTGCCAGGATGGAAAGGAGAACAGGGAGAGGTGGCAAAATTGTGGTATCTATGAAAAGCATGGGTTCTTCCTTTGGCCATGGAGAGCCAATGTTGATTTTATAATTTGCAAGTTACATGAGTTTATCTGTTTTCAAACAATAAGCAGCAGCCACAGGAAGCCTGGACTTCGAAGGGGAAGACAACAACAGAACTGAGTTGGCTGATGTAGGACTGTTTTAAAAGAGTGGCCAGAAATGAGTAATAGGAAATAAACAAATTCATAAAGTAGGAGTGAGAATCTATCAGATGTGAAGATTGGTTTGAGGTGGGAAGTGGGAAAAAGGACACTTAAGAATAATAAGGTTTTTTAAAAGTTTGAATGGGTGGATGTGTGTTTTTCTCAAAAAGGAAGAGTGAGTTTAGATTGGTAGAACTTTTTGACATGCTGGATTAAAGATTTCACATGAGAAATCCAGAGAGAGCTACTCAAGGGGCAATTAGATATTTAGGTCTGAAGTTCAGGAGCGAAGGCGCGGTGTGGTGGTGGCATATCTGGGAGTCAAGCAGCAATGTGCTCTTCCTGAGCTGCAGGTCTGTCACTCTGGTGCAGCGACTTCCTTTAGCTCAGCAGTTCACAACATGTGGGTCGCAACCCCTTTGGCGGTCGAGTGACCCTTTCACAGGGGTCGCCTAAGTCAAAGACCATCCTGCATATCAGATATTTACATTACGATTCATAACAGTAGCAACATTACAGTTATGAAGTAGCAATGAAAATAATTTTATGGTTGGGTCACAACATGAGGAACTGTATTTAAAGGGCCAGACAGACGGTTGAGAACCACTGTTTTAGCTCCTCTGCTGCCCTTAGAACCAGTGCAGGCTCCTTATCTAGACTTTCAAAGACCACTGTGAGCGAGTCTCAACCCTCTTCTCAGCCTTATTCCTCTCAACCTGGATGCTCAAGCCAAAAAAACCAGTCACTTCCTGAACAGGCCTTAGGTATCTGTGCTGTTACCTCAGCTTTGCATTCCTGTCCTGCACATTCACTTCATTGATTGAAATTAGACTCATTTCAGGTTTCATTCTGGACCTGAATTCCCATCTTGACCTTCAAGTGTTCCCCCAACGGAACCTCTCAATGATAATCTGCCTCTCTTCTTGACTGGACTCCCAGAACACGCAGTTCACACCTCTGATGCAGGGTCTTATTCCTCCAGCCTGGCTCTGAGTCACTCTCCTGCATTCGACCGGGAAGTTTATCTGGAGCAGGGCAGTTCCCGCAGGACAAGCTAAATCAAGGCGTGCTGAACAGAAAGGCTCCTTGGGCATAAAGCACATAACCCCCATTGCTCTGCCCTTGGGAACAGTCTTGCTATCACATCGGAAGCTAAAAGCTTCAAGGGCTGATCACTTGGGCCCCAGTGGGAAATAGAGGACTCAGGATGATTTGATGAAACATGACAAATGACTTAGTGAACTGACAAAATTGTAAAGATTAGCCCTTCCTTCTTTCCTGGTGCTCACCCGGCTTCTCTACTTGACATGACCCTTCCTGCCAAGTCCGAGCATCAGGACTGCTGTGTGCAGAGCACAAGAAGAGGGGACGTGTGACTTCTTTGGCAATTTAATAGTGAGGTTTTCATGTTTATGTACTCATTAGATTTTTTAAAACGATGATTGCTACTTATGTGAAAACACAAGCATCTGTGACCCTGACTATGGATGAATGTAGGCTATGTGTGTGACCTTCACTGTCAACAGTTAATATCTTTCCAGGAAACAACATAACTCGGCCTCTAATTATGAAGGGATTACTCTAGAAAGGAATTAGGTTAATGAGGGGTGGACCTCAGAGTAGAGGCAGCCTCTCCTTCCTTGTAAACTCTCTCATCACCCAAGAGTGAGGGATGCTGAGACAAGTAGAAGATGCTCCCCACCCCCTACTGCTGTTGAAAGGTTGACAGCACACTGTGTCTGCTTCTGATAATGGCTCCTGGCACCCGATGCCCTGTTCTCACTCCACATTAGCTGAAAAGACGCGGGCAACTTGGGTTCCAAGTGCCAACATGAATGCACATATCCTTCAATTCTGTGCATAAAATAGAGCTCCTTCTCTGGTCAGCTTTGTTAATGTTATCCTAATAATTAGAGCAACAGCAGTAATGCTATTAATACAGAGGTAGAAGAAACAGAGCATCTTCTTGGCTACCAAGAAGCCACTTTTCTGTTTAATAATCACTCCCCTTCACAGATGTGTAAGGCATGCCTCCTACATCTGCTGGGAGATCTCTGGCTGTCAAACAAAAACAAAGATTCTTTGTGTGGCTCCATCTTGTAATTCCTTTCTTCCCATCTCTGCCTGGACTATATAAATAGCCAGTGCTTATTTTAGGGAAAAAAATTAGATGCTGATTTATTGATCATTTGTAAAATGCTTGTCACCTCTCTCCAGTTCTTTCTGAAATGTTCGCTTTTTCAATTTCTGGAGACAAATCTCTTTCTCCACACATGAATGTCCTGATGCTCCCAAACAGATAGTGGAGATGGAAACAGTTATATATTTGAGTGGACCTGTGTCAACATGCTCTGAAAATAAAAAAAAGAAAAATGAAAAAAGGACACCAGTGCATCGTAGGAGCACTGCCAACCACACACTTCAATGCCCATCCATTATGCCTTGGAATCCATGTATGAAGCTGTCTTCGTGACTCTAGGGGGTCCTTGGCGGCAGGATGTGAGTCTTGAAAGTGAATTAATTTCAAGTCTTCACCACATATGGTAACAGCATCTCCCCTCCGAGATGGTGGTGGTTGGGGGGCCAGTTCTGGACACTTCATGGACCACGGCCAGGGTTCAAAAGACCACACACCTTTCTGTCTGCTTCATGTGACCACATTTGATCAAGTGTATTCCGTGAATATTTCTGTGCACCCCTGACTGAGAAGGAATTATGTATTGGATGTGAACTCAGACAATTCGTGCCTGAATTGCTTACCATGTAGTCACCCCTGCCTCCTGTCCCGACTCCACGGGCTCCTCTTGGGTTCTGAATCATTTCCAGTACCACTCAACACATGTCTTTGCCTCAGTCCCACAGCTCCTTCTGCTTCATTATCAGGTACTTACATAATGAAGTGCCCAGATTAAAATATATATGTGTAGATAGACAGAGAAGTAGAATAATATTTTTTAAAGGATTAACTTACTAGGTCTGTTGACACTACAATATAATTGTCATTGGACCTAAAAGTTGAAGAATCCCCACTGTGAAGACAGCTGTTGCTGTTTAAGACAAAATCTAGAAGAAGATGTGTTTTATGTGCTTACGATTTTGGAGAAAAGTGTAGGTGAAAGCTATATGATGAAAGTCTTTCAGCCCATGAGGTCGGTGACGGGCTGACTGCTGTTTACCTTTGTCTCAAAGCCATGAAATTCAGAGCAAGAAAAGGCTAAGTCCACAGTTTAAGACCACAATTTAAATCACTGCATGAGAGACACAGACTTTCCATTCCCTGTTCTCCTCTCAGGGTAACACTACCTCTCGTAATAATTACCATCACTCTCCAAAAGTCACCACCACGAGACACCTCTTCATCAAACTTAAAACAAAATTTCATTAGTAAGTGGGATGCAGGAGGGGCAAGCCCTACTGGAGTAGGACTGTTTATCAATTTTATACATCTTAGTGGACAGACTGCTCTGAACCTCAAAAGGGTAATGCCTGCTTACCTCATCACCCAGCCTCTGCTACCTCTGTCCTGGCCCCAGACCCCACCACTTGGTAAGATGTTAGTGAAAATGAAATGCTCTTGATAACATTATTCAGTCGGAACTCTGAATTGTAATTTAGGAACTCATCTCTTTCATGGATTTAAAGACCTTCTTATAAACATTGTCCTCACCCCAACCCCTGTACAAATGTTCATGTATTTCAAATCAGCAATTCACTCTTAAAATAGATGCTAAAAGACTGCAAGAAATAAGTAAAAGAATAAAATAATACCAGTAGAAATCAAAAGTTATTTGTATTTTATTGTATTATTCTTATCCATATGTGGACACTATGGTTTATCAGATCAAGAAAAACAAAACAAAATCCTAAGTGATGCATAACATGGCTACATCAAGTCTTTCCTAATTTTCCTTTCATGATTTTTGTACATGTCACCTGGAAAGTCCAACCATAATCTCAACATGTGGCTAAGTAAGAGCCCCAAGAAAGAGCGATAAACCTTGGCTCCCATTTCTTCCTAGTACTTTCCAGTGTTCCTCAAAGAGTTACTGCATGAAGCAGCCTGTGCACAGGCTCAGTGTCCACACACAGGAGGTCCAGTCTGAATTCCCTGAGATGCACTTGGCAGGCTCTCCATCATCTCTCCTACTTGGCTACCCCCTGCAATGTGTCTTCATCACTGTCAGTAATCACTCTTCAGTCACTCATGCTTTGGGAACAATGCCATCTTCTTCCAACAGCTTCACACTTCCTTTTTCTTTTTCTTTCTTTCTTTTCTCTCCTCCTCCTCCCCCTCTCCCTCTCCCCCTCCCCCTTCTTTTCCCCTTCCCCTTCCCCTTCTCCTTCTTCTTCTTCCTGTTATTCTCCTGACTTTACAATAGGGAGTCTGAACCTAGGCAGCAGCCCGCCCTGAGACATTATTTCTCTAGAAACCAATGTTTCTTCACAAACACTTGACTATTTTTCTTCTCAGAAACTTCCTGAATTTTTCATTGGCAAAATCAGGATAATTAGGAGACATCGGTGAGGAAAGTCATATGATAGTGTTTTTGAGCATTCCTAGAAAGAGAAGGTAAAAGTACAATCCTCATTTGATACTCATGGGTATGAGTTTATAACAAACAGGGAAGAAGGTAGTCTGTTTGGGACTTGTTTGGGAGTACAAACTCAACATACAACATAATTATGTAACAATGAGGACTTGCAGCGTTATGACATTTCCTCCAATAAGGATAAATAGCATGGACATGGGAGTAAAGTCCCTCTGAATTTACATCTGAGCTCTGTCATGTCATTTTGGGCAAGCTGGGTAATCTCTGTGAATTTTTGCAATCTGTACTGTGAGGGTTATATAAGGACTAGAGGCTGGGTGCACAAAAATTTGTGCACT
>NW_006296540.1:975065-1037226 GCF_000327345.1 Myotis davidii
CTTTTCCATAAACTCCACAGTTGGATACATGAGATGAGGACCTAGTTTCTCTTATCCCCAAATAGGGGCTTTAGTTGGATAATGAGGTTTTGAGGATCTAAAGGGAGAAAGGGAAGATGACCACACTGATGATGACAATGGCCAAGACAATGAAGGCACCTACTTTTTTGACCCTTTACCCATAAGGCACTTACAACTCATAATGAGCCAGTTGTCTCTCCAAAGAGAGGTTATCTATTCAGAAAATGCAATGGGTTCTTGAGGAGCTATAAACATGTCTACATTTAGAGAAGAACTTGACAAAACAGGTGACATTGTAACTATACAAAGACTAGAAATGTTCAGGCCTTGTCAGCACCAAGTCAACAGCCTCTGGGAAAACAGCAAGGCACATGGCAGTCACTGGACTGGGGCTCAGCAAAACTGGATGAATTGAGATCAAACTAGAGGTCATTCAGTCTGGCTTCCTGCCACTGCGTCCCTGATGGATGACAAACAACTCCTTCGCATGTGCCCCCTGTTCTTGATCGAGACGCTACCTCATCCCGATGCCCACACTGGGTATGATTCTGAATCCACCCCTGCACTGTCCAGAGCACATGAAATGTGGCCAGTGCCACTGAGGAACTAGCTTTGAAATCTCAATTAATTTTAAGTAGTTCAAATTTACATTTAAAACCTGATACTTGATTTCATTTTGAAAACTTTTAAATGTATTTGGAACAACTTGAATTTGTGAATCTATTTTTTTCTACTATAAGTTTTAGGAAATCTAAATACAGATTATTTCTGGTGAAAACAGCATTCAAATTGAGACGTGCCATTAGTGTAAAGTACAGGATGGATTTTGAAGACTTCGTATGAAAAAGAATGTAAATGACCCATAAATATTTGTATAATAATTACATGTCAAAATTATGTTTTGTGAATATTAAGGTAAATAAAGTATATTATGAACATTTATTTTGCCTGTATTTTTAAGCTTTTAATGTTGGTAGTAGAAAATTTTTAATTACAGATATGGCTTAAATTATATATTTATTGGACAGCACTGGTCTATACACTCCAGAGATAGATATACAATTTCAGATATTGTCTGACCACTAACAATGTGCTGGGAATATCATATCCTTTGTAATGGATTTGCCAGGTCCCACAGGGCACAGACATTGGAGCCAACAGCGGAATCTGAATCTAGCCTCTACTAATTTAGATATCATCAGCTTGCTATTGCCGTCTGAGGTCTCCCTGAACTGTGATGCAATATTCAAAAGCATTTGCTTTCCCTTTTATCTTTATGTCCTCTGAAAATTTGATAAATATGCCTTCTACTATTTGGTCAAATGAAAAATGCTGTGGAATTCATCTGAGAAAGCTTCAAAGATGTATGAATTCCACAGTACACTCCAACTTCCTCACATCATTTGTAACAATTAAGACATCTCAGTCCTATCAAAGGGGCTCTTCTGTACTCTACATGTTGATTTCACATCCTCACTATAAGCCTGGCGACCTAAAAGTCCGGGGCTACAACCACTACTTCCGTTCCGTGTGTCGAGTGAAAATAATAATGAAATGCTGCCTACTGAACATCTGCCATCAATATTATTATCCAAGAAATATGAAATGAATATATTCAGCCTTTAGTGATTATTTTTATTCAGCAAAATTTGCTCACTCTAAGTTTATTGGGAACACTACTGGATGCACTACAGTAGATGCATTTAGGGGATGGCCAACCACTCAGAGTAATGGGGGATCAGCTTGACCCCTATTCTGGGTGGGCAGTATGGTGGGTCTTTGGTGATGCCACTGAAACATGGTCATGCCTTGCAACAGATCTGAAAAATACTTAACAATGTGACTTCCAGGTGGAAATATTAGCTCCAGTTTCACCCCAACCCTTTCCTCTCCTAGGACAAGGTCTTCTTTAGCTCAAATTTTGGTGGTAGTCACCAAGATTTTTTGTGTGCTATAGCTATCACAGACTTCTCCTCCTCTCCCCCTCCCCCCCCACCCCCCCGAACAATCTGTAATGCAAGCTTCTGGGGAGGAAACATGTGGTAAAATGAACAGTAGAGGAAGAGGCAGAGAACGAAATGGAAAAGACAGTGTTCTAAGGGCCAAGTCTGAGGCAGCCTGTTTCAGTTGCTCCCGCTACAAAATGGAGTCCAGCATGACAAAGTCTTCCACGCAGAGAGGCTTCATTAATTGGCTAATTAATGACCATGATTCACTTTTAAAAACCCAAAGAATGTCATTACTGCTAAGTATTTTTACCACAGAAACCAACCATTTAAGTAATTAGCGAAACTAAGGTCGCTCTGAATTAGAAAGTAAATTTTAACTTGAGAATCCATTATTAGGATGGTAAAATAAGCAGAACTAATGTGGTATAAGCCATCATAGTGGGAATTTTATATCACTGTCTAGTGGTTTGGTTGTGTCATTATATCAAGAAGATGGGTTATATGCAATGAGGGGGTAGCTTGGGTTATAAAAACAAATATGTAGGAAAAAAATGCATGCATGCAGGTGCAAAAATGAAGTAGAAAAGAAGACACCTATATGCTAGAAGCCGATGGACCTTGCCCAGGACAAAGAATCACCACTGAGTGCCCAGTTGACTATACCAGCACTAGGGTGGATTTTAATGGGACAAAGCAAATGCATCCGCAGTTACTAATCTGTATTCTACAGGTGAAACAAAGGGACATTTAACAACCAAGCCCCATCTTCATGCCACTGAACATTATATTATTTTGTTTATATTACCAAGATGATCTGGTCATCATTTGTCACAGGAAGCAGAGTCAATGGATTGAATCAAATGTGAGGTTAAGCAACCCAATTCCAGGTGCTCATAAACCTCAAATTCAGAGGCCTGTGGGTGTTTACCAGTGTGTGGGCCAAGATTTCAAAGATCTCACGGCTCAGTCCCTCCTGTGTCCACAAGAAATACAGGGTGGAATGGAATTTATACATCTAGCAGCTTAGGATTTAGTGAGGATTATTCCCTCAACCAATTACATTCATCCATTGAATATCTATGAAATGAGGACTACATGCAAGGTGTAATCCTGGCTAGGCAATATAAAGTTACAAAGCGGAATTAGACAAAGACCTGCTCTTCAGGAGCTTCCACTCAAGTTTCCGAAATAAACCAGTGATAACTGACAAATAACCATGTTTGTACCCAGCACAACACCTGGTATCTTGTGGGCACCACAAGAATGTTGACTAGCAGAACACAAGGCAGAGAGGTTATGAATGCCATGTTCAAGGCCAACACTCTGGGAGGTCAGAGTCAGGAGAGGGCACTTCCTACCACCTCCACGGAAGGCTGGTAGAGCACCTTTCCCGAGAGCTGAGACTGAAGGGTCTGGGAGCAGACAGATGGAGCGATGAGGTAGAAATGTACAGGGAAGTAACAATAACGATAACAAACATCGACAACTGCCTATTTTACTCAGAGGATTATATAACTATTATAGTTGGTCCTGATGACAAATCTCATTTACAGATAAAGAAACAAGTGCAGAAGAATTAAGCAATACGTCTATGGACACAAAGGAATAGAGCTAGTATTCCTTCATCTTTTCGGCCAGCTATTCATTTATCCTATACTTACTAAATGTCTAAAACATGCCAGAAATTGTTCTATGTGCCGGAGATACAGAGCTTTACAAAACTGGCACAGGTGCTGCCCTCCCAGTGGGTGGGGATTCTGAAGGAAACGTGTAATAAATTTGTCGCTGATCAGTGTCTCTCTTGAATGCTGCAGAGTGTGCAATATCTGAAGTCCCTTAAGAAAGTGCATTTCTGCCATCACTGGCAAAGAAAAATATTCAAAGTAATTTAAAAATATGCCACAGATTCAGAAAGGAATGTGGGCTTAGAATGGAGTGATTTAGTAACTTATCAGCAAAATTTAAAACAAAATATCACAGACTTAGAAATATGCAATATGTCAATAAGATTTATGGAGAGCTTTGAAAAATGGTGAGCAATATGTGTAGGAGTTGTTTTTCTAGAAGCATGGAGAAGCCTTGGTTTAGAGGCAGCACAAATAATCTATTCTAGTGAAAAAGAAAAAAAGGAAAGTGGATATATTGAAAGAAATGGAAGAATTAATGTTAATTAGGCCATGCTTCGGCAGCCACGATGATGAGGTATAATTTGCTAGGTTCACAGTAGGAAGGAATAACAAGGAATAGGAACAAATATCTCCACAGATCACCCAGTGCCTGTTCTGATTCCTAGCCGCCTTCTGATACCTGGAGGAGGAGCAGACGCCAGCAGTGTGCTCATTAGAAAGGTATACTCTCAATTGTAATGACAGAAAATGACATTGCTATCAGCTCTCTGTGGACCTGGTAGTTCTGTAATGTTTGATCCCTCCTAGGTGATCTGATGAAGCCAATCGTCTCTATACACAACAAGGACCCAGTAGTCTCCTTGGAAGGGCGGGACTTCCTCTTCATGTATTTGCCACAGAAATCCAGTACACAGGGAGAAAGAAAAGGAAAAGAAAGGGGAAGGAGGTACATACTTAAATAAAGAGGGTATTCAATGAACGCTTGCTGAATAAATGACAATAGATCATGAAGAACGGAGAACTCACTTACGATTTCATTTTGATCTCTAACCACCTAACATCTAGATTTCTGTCATTGCACACATAGAAGACGGACCAACCTGGCTTCACTGGAACACAGGCGCATGCTCCTTTATCTGCCACCCCTGCACTAAGGGGCACTCTATGCAGCCCTGTGAGGGGAAGGGCTGAGTTTACAAGCACTTAGCCAAGGTGCGAATGCCTGCTCTGTAGCTTTGGAAAAGACATTTCCAAAACGTGGGCAATGGATGCTCAGAACAGCTACCTTCTGGCCATAGGACAAGGAGATAAGTCCTTCTCAACAAGGGGCAAAAGCAAAGGGAAATGAAGACAGAAAACAGCCACTTTTAGGGGAGCTCTGGAGCTCTGCGCTGAATTCCATAGTAGCCCACGCCTCAATGAGGCCAGTATTACAAAGAAGGGCAGGGAGATTTGCAGACAAAGCACTCACAATCTTTTAAGTCATAAACCCTCAGATGAGCATCCAACGCTGATTTTTATGGCACTGCCTAGAGAGCCCTGCTTGCTATAAAACACGATCCTAAGGTATCTATAGCCGTGGACTTCCATTTAAACATTCATAACTCCACACAAGTTAATGGAAATCAATAGATCCGGTGACCCCATGTTCGTTATAATTAGTGAGAAATGCTGGTCTTCATCATAATCCGGGGTGAGGCCTGTTTCATCATGGGCCCGGACGCTGTTCCGCAAGCTGGATATGAAAGACAAACATCAGCATTTATGCCTCACTGGGCAGGGACCTGAAGCTGAATCATAAAGACAAATAGACACGGATGAACTCAGAACAGGACTGAGGAGAACAGGGATGGGAAACAGCAGGGAAGGAGAGCCTCGCTCAGTCCTGGAGGAACCGAGATGCTGGGAGCATTCCCAGGCCATCCCTGTTGTTCCTGGACAGCCTCAGACTGTGGGTTGCCATGGGCCTTATTTAAATGCCTGTCGTGAGTCCCCGGCAAAAAGCACGGGCATGACAATTGTTAGTTAGATCCTGGTATTGGGACACGATTTTGAAGACAGGATATATGTTGGGCTCAGGTTCCCCAGGAAGCAGACCTAGACAAAGATTAGTGTGCAGGAAGTGTGCTGGGGAGTTCACGGGACCAACAGTCCTGGGCCTGTGACAGGAGCAGGATGAGGCACATGGAGGAACCGAAATGCAACCAAGGCCTCAGCTGATCCAGGGAGAGCGCTGGAACTTGGGTGACCTTGCAGAATTATTCTACCTGGAGAAAGGCAGGCCTTTGTATACCCCTGGATGTGGACTGACCCCGAGTAGGGCGGGGTGGGTCTCTTCAGCTGAACTATTCTCAGAAATGGAAGCTACTTAGAGCTTCAGCTGCCAGCACTCCCAGCAGCAGGAGGAATGGAGTCGCCACCCTGGAGGGGTCAGATAGCACACCACAGCATCTACTTCACGCCACAGTCTAGAGTGGTCGAAAGTGCTGCTCATGCTCCACCGGGTGGCTCAGTTGGTTGGAGCACTGTCCCGTTCACCAAAAAATTATAGATTTGAGTCCAGGTCAGGGCACATACCTAGGTTGTGGGTTCGATTTCCAGTTGGGGCACGTGAAGAAGGCAACCAATTTATGTTTCTCTCTCACATCAATGTTTCTCTCTCTTTCTCTTCCTTCCCTCCCTCCCTCCCACCCTCCCTCTCTTTGTCTTCACTGTAAAATACATATCCTCTGGTGAAGATTTAAAAAGTGCTGCTCACATACAAAGCTATTATAGTGCCTTGCCTGGTTTTCAGTGGTGTCAATGACCACACTGTAGTTATCCTTCAAGTAACCATCCACATGTACCTCTGTTGCATAAAGACTCATTTCTCCAAACTAAAATATCACAACTTGGTTCATCTGCTATTTATAACCCAGAAAGAACTTTACCGTTTTCTCTACCTTATTCATCACCACAGTCACTTGTTAGAATATGACAGAGCAAATGATCAGAATGAAAATAAAAACACCTTCTCTGCCTCCAATGTCCCCCACTGATCGCTTCCTGGGACATGGCCAGGTGAATTTCTACTGAAACCTCCATTCAGGTCATTCTGTCCCACGGAGGTGAAGGCAGCCTCCTGAAATCCAGGTGTGCCAGTGAAATGAGACTGGGCATAGTTTTTCACAGGGTGAATGTACATCACAGGAAACAAGCATGTTATCATTTCATTTTGTCACTTCCTGTGTCTGTACATTTAACATTTATTAAAACCCTGGTCATGAGGAGCAGTGTATTTCCCCAAAAGTCTACTATTTCCTGTGTCCCATGTTCAGAAAGCCAGAGGAATTAAGGTCAGGAAAATCTGATAGGGGAAATACAGCTTATCTGCTAGGCTGCTGGCTGCTAATCAACCAAAGTGTTGTCTCCCCAACCCTATTATGAGCTTCCTGGAAGTGCAAAATGCATTTTACCAGTCCTGACATTTCCCAGACTCCTAGCAGAGCTCGCTGTTCACCCTGGGCCCTCAATGATGACGAAATGAAAAATGTTATAAGAATTCTGACCAACTCTCTTAATGAGGAAAAGGATAGAAAAAATATCCTTGAAAAATGCAAATCCTTGAGAAAAGGACATGTTGAATCACTTTGAAATACTCTGTCATATTGATGTCAGACTTTCCCAATTTTACAGTTAAGACAGGCCCTTTATTCTAGCGTCCAAGAGCTAGTCAGATGACCACAGCTCACCTTATTCATCTTATTTCTACCAATTATCACATTTGAAGTCCATTCCACATAACTGTCTTTGTTCTTTCTTTAAAAAAAATTATATATATAACTAAAAGCCCAGTGCATGGATTCGTGCACATTGAAAAGAAATTAATTAGAAGGTGGCTGGCAGGGTGGGATTGAATGGCTGGACATGCCTTGGAGTCAACCTCCCACAGTCCCTCCCTAGTCAGACTGGGGCTCGGAGGGTGTCTGCGGAGTGAGCAGGGTCCCTCTGGGAGGTGGGGTCCCTCAGCCTGGCCTGTGGGGATCAGGTCAAAACTGGCAGTCCGACATCCCCCGAGGGGTCCTGAAGTGTGAGAGGGCACTCTGCCAAGTTGCTGTCACTTGGCAACTCCTGTGTTGAGCATCTGCCCCTGGTGGTCATTGAGTGTCATAGCTACTGGCCAGTCGCTTAGGCTTTTATATTTATAGAATTCCTTTTCATTGAATTTACTGGGGGACATTGGTTATGGAAATTTTTATACAAGTTCAGATGCACAATTCTATAAACATTATTTGTACACTTTATTGTGTGTTCACCACCCCCATCTATCACCATTTATCTCCCCCTATATCTTCTTCCACCTCCCCCAACTCCCTCCTCCCCAGCAATCACATTATTGTCTGTGTCCATGAGCTTTTCTCTCTCTTTTTTGCTCAATCTCTATCCACTTCCACCCAACAGCCACCCCCTTTACCTCCCTCACAGTTGCAGCCTGCTCTCTAATTCTTCTGTTTAGGAATCCTAAGTTAAACTATATATTATTTTTTAAATAAAGATTTTATGTTATTTGTTCATAATTATTTCTATACTAGTTTTTAACTTTAAGGACTAGCATAATCAGAATATGCTTGCTTAAATCATTTTGTGGACAGTTTTTGAGGTAGATTAAAGCAAAAAGTTCATACAACAAACTAGCAAAACAGAGATTTGGGATATTTGGACAGAAGCAAAGGAGATGCTGCAAAAATTCCAGATGGAAGGCTCAGCATAATTGCCCAAGCCTCAATTTGGGTCTGAGCCTCCCAGAAGCCAACAGGATAAAGAAAACAGGAACTGTCCCAGTTCTTGTCAGAAAGAAGAAAGCAGGACAGGTTTCACAAAGCCTATTATTGGCATGATTCTGAAAGATAAATCTCAAGGGATTCTATAAGGAGAATGCAATCAGCATTTCACAGAAAACGCAGTTGGAGATGGTGTATGTTGTTTCCTTCAGTGCCTTTCCGAAAGTGGTAGAGGCGATATTAGGCCTATTCCAGGCCTATCCTCTCAGACAACTGGCCACTGCTGTCTTGCCCTCTTGGAGCTCAGTGGGCCATGCTGTGGGAAGCCTAAGCCCCATGGAGGGGCCCTACTGGTCCTCTGATCAACAGCCCCAGTTCAGCCCATCCTTCCATCCATTCCCCTCAAGGACTAGGCATGTGATGAAGCTGTCGTGGACCCTTCAGACCACTTCATCTGCCAGCTGAGCACCAAGTGACCATCAACAGCAAGCAGAAGTGAAGAACTCCCAGCTGAGTCCTGCCCAAATTCCTAGACAACAAAATCTTGAGATCTACTGCAATGATAGTTGTTTTTATTTTATTGATTTCAGAGAGAGGAAGAGGTAGAGAGAGAGGAAAGAGAAAAACGTCCATGTGTGAGAGAAACATCTATCGCAGCCTCCCACATGTGCCCCGACCGGAAATTGATTCCACCTGCTTTGGTGCACAGATGGCGCTCCAACCAACTTAGCCACACTGGCCAGGGCAATGTTAGTTCTTTTAAGCCACTTAATTTTGGGGGTGGTATGGAACAATCTGTAGCAAATCAAAAGCATCCTGAGGCTGAAATCATGTTATCAGAGTATCCACCACATATAAGGAACTACTACTGTAGGAGCATAAAATGAATAAGGTAAAAATCTCTACTTTTTTTTAAAAAAATAGGTTTTTATTGATTTTAGAAAGAGAGAGAGGAAGAGAGTGGGATAGAGAGATAGAAACACTGATGAGAGAGAAATATTGATCTGTTGCCACCCACAGGCCCCCGTCTGGGGATTGAGTCCTCAATCCGGGGAATGTGCCCTGACAGGGAATCGAACTGGTGACCTCTTGGTACTCAGGTTATTGCTCAACCACTGAGCCACACCAGCCGGGCAAAATCTCTACCTTTTTAAAGCTGATGTTTTAGGTGGGGGAGTCAGATAAGGAACATGAAAATAAATAGTGCTACTTCTGTAATATCCAAATTGCCAGGCACAGTGCTAACTATAGCAAGTGGCTAATGAATGCTGCACTTCTCTGCAGTACAACACAGCTAAATCTGTCACGCTCAATTAAGCCTAAAAAAAAAAAAAAAAGTAACTGAAGGCAAGTATTTGGAAGACTAAGTTACTAACAAGACATGTTAGATAAGCCAGAGAAGTTTATAAACAACCCATTTCTGGAACAATGGGTGTAATGAAAGGATGGTTACCTGGTTCTCTAAAGCAGTGTCTTTTGCCTGTGGACTCCTACAACTCTTATTAGGAAAAAGGGAGTAACCCCCCAGATTTTCAGGAACGCAGGTTATCACCTAGCCAGGGTGGAATGTAACGCTCCATAAAATGTCAGCATCAAAACAATATAGAAAAAATAATTACAGATAGTGTTAGTGTGGTAAGCGGATAAGGACCAGATGGTCTTTTGTATTTATGGTTTTCCTTGTGCATACAAATGCTTTGGGGATCTAATTAGCCTTCTACAAAACTCAAACTGGGTAATTACTATCATTATCCCCTTTTCAAATAAATCTCAAGTCTAAACTGCAATTATGTTTTTTAGTTTACATTTGGTATTCACACATTTTAAGAATTGTTCTTTGCCATCCACTCTGAAAACTTTTTCCCATGGACTGAAGTAAGTAAGGCACAGGAGGGTTCTAAAACACACTTTAAAAAAAAACCCGAAAACCAACAACAACGAATCACTCTGTGAGAGCAAAGTGCTGACAATGAGTGAAGCACCTTCTCACCGCGAGTCCTGTTTCTGTCACATTTACACTCCAATCAAGAACACAGCCCCTGCTCTCTGAGGCTCCGTATTTCCACTTCTGCTTTGCACAGCAAAAGAGCAGACTTTCCACACGGAGACATAACCAGTCACGCATGTTAGAGAAAGGATTCTCCGCGAGATGCAATGTGGCAGCCACTTCAATTAACTTCTGACTCTGCCCCCCAAAGTGCAGCACCTGGGCTGGCGGTGAGCTGTGGAGACTCGGCGGTACACATAACAAGGCGGGCATGTCATCTTTATTGGATTTTGGCCTCAGGACAGTCAAGTCACATGGCAACAGCATCTCCGTACTGTGAGGCAAAGGCGATGTAATCATGTGCGCCAGTGACTCATAATACGAATTCATCACAATCTATCTCCAGCGAGAAGTGTGAGAGAAGGGGTGTGAGGAGGCAATCATTTTATTGCAGGCCCAAGGCCAAGGCCAGAGGTTATCAGAGGACACGTGGCTCTTCCCCGACAGGATGAAACATGGACAGTGACAGGTATCGAGAGCCATCTCTTCTGCAATAGCTCCCACTGAAGACGGTCAAGAATATTCAGAATGTCTGGCCGATATCTCAAAATGTAGTATCATGATTATTGGTCCAGAGGGCACAATCCGAAAATAGTTGACAGAGGGAAAAATGCAGATGACGAACTGAAACTGAAGCGGGTGCTTGACAGGGGAGGCATTTCTGCTAAAGAAGATGCTGTATGTCAGGGCAGCTTCAGGTGGCCCCCCTGGCCTGCCTGACTGAAGGGTGGCTCCGGGGTGCCGCTGTGGCCCTCCGCCCCAGAGACAGCCCTGGGCGGCTCTGGCAGGCAGCAACTCGGGTGCCAGGCACTGACAAGGAGGGCTGCAAGGTCAGCACTTATCCTCCCTGAGTTGATGGCAGTCACCTCACAGCTCCCTGAAAAGAATCTTGAAGGCATGCATTCCTTCTTCCATCCACTCAGCAAATATTTACTAGACATCTACCCAGTGCTTTCTCTGTGTGAGGCAATTTATGCAAGTTGGTGTGTCAATAACACATTGGCCGTAAAAACATCGCAGTCAGGTTCCCGTCATCAAAGGTGTTAGAGACTCAGCCCAACCCTGAGCTGAAGTCTACATGCATAGCACAGTGCTGATGGCCTAGAGCAGTGATGGCGAACTTATGACACGCGTGTCAGAGGCGACACGCGAACTCATTTTTTGGTTGATTTTTCTTTGTGAAATGGCATTTAAATATATCAAATAAATATCAAAAATATAAGTCTTTGTTTTACTATGGTCGCAAAGATCAAAAAATTTCTATATGTGACACGGCACCAGAGTTAAGTTAGGGTTTTTCAAAATGCTGACACGCCGAGCTCAAAGGTTCGCCATCACTGGCTTAGAGGGTGTATGCACAAGCAGTGGGGTCATCTTTGCGTCTGGGGCTTCTGTGCCCGCCTGGCGTGTTCACAGATGTGATCATGGCTGGGGATTTGTAATGCAGAGACAGTCTATGAGTTCACACATCTCCTTGTATGAGCACCTTAACATTTGTACAGCTATTTTTTTACAGTCTATCTTTACTTACCACCATCATTCCCCCTTGTTGGAAGCCTAACATGATAGGTGGCATTACTCTAATTTTACGGATGCACAATACGGATCAGAAGCATGAACGGACTTGCCCGAAGCTAGAAAGCAAGTAAGAAGCCTAGCAGACCGCACACCAGGTCTTCTCACTGCAAACTCAAGACTTCCCAGGCATGGCGCTGTCTGACGGGGACTCTTGCTGAAGCCTCTGGCCAGGAGTTTGGGTGCCAGGGCACCTCGCTGCAGGGCTGTCTGAGCAGCCTGTTAGGCTGCTTGACATCTCAAATGTCCCCCTTGCTTCTGAGGTTGCAGGTAAAAGCCCAGAGGCATCTGAATCAGGACAGGACCAAGGTACCTGTATTAGTTAACCTGCAACCTGATGTAGTACAAAGAGCAAAAACATTCAGCTGGCAAGCACAGGAGCAAGTCTCAGCCAGGCCCGGATGAGCAGCATCAAGTAACTTAACTTCTCTGGGACTTGGCTTCCTCCCAGGTATAGGTGATTGGCGGGTCTGCAGTAATTGATAGTAAATTGTAGCATCCTGAGGCTGACATGATGTGTTCGACTCCCTTTTTTATTCACACCACCTCTCAGGGTCACTATAAGGATGGGATGAGACGACGTGGCTAATATGCAGGTGCAAAGCCTGGCAAGCAGTAAGGGTTAGCTCTGCTCCTCCCTCTATCAGACTCCCCTGTGGGTTTTGTTCTACTCTGTAAAGGGGTGGGCGGAGGAGGGGGAGTGTTCTTAAGAGTTTCCATCATGGGGATGCACCGGAACTTTTTGTAATGCAAGAGACTGTCCATCTAGAGAAGGCCCTGCTGTGGCTAAAGGTCAAGAAAGCAATCAGAGGGAAGTTCCAGGCATGACATAGTCTGCTGTCTCCCACGGAGTGAGGGAGGGAAGCCATGTCCCAGGGCTATCCAGATGTGCTCAGCACATCCTTCAATAGGCAGTAGTGCTTCAGTGTGTGCCCTTGTTTAAGAATGTGAGTTAGGCCCTGGCCAGGGAACACGGTTGGAGCACAGTCCTGATAGGTCAAGGTTGTGGGTTTGATTCCAGGTCAGGGCACATATATAAGAATCAATCAATGAATGCATAAGTAAATAGAACAACAAATCAATTTTTCTCTCTCTCTTCCTTTCTCTCACTCTAAAAATCAATGATTTTTTTTTAAACAAGAATGTGAGTTAAAGAGAAAATAATAGCAATTGTGTCTGTAATACGATAAGCATTTCTTGCTGATTTAAATATAACCTTCATTCGCTGGTTAGGATGAAATCCAAATAACCTTCTAACACTCACTTAGCTGAGTGGGCTTCCTGCCAGTCAAATGGTTGCATGAGGCCCGGACAATAATTGAGATGACAGTCCAGTTTTGCACCGGAGGTTAAAATATCACATTGCATCAGCTCTGTGTCCTGATCGTGATTCACCCTGTCAACTTGCTGGGCTCTGCCGATGACAACTAAAGGCTCAGGTTGGCCATTCTTCTGTATGAGAGCATCTTTGAGTCATGCTACTCAGGGACTCAAAGGGAACCATGGGGCAGGATGAAGATGGGAAAGAGGATGGGGCTTAAGGCCAAGGCAGAGCTGCCAGGAACCTTTCCTCTAAATGTTAGCATTTTATGGTAGTCAGTGTGTTGAAATAAGTTTTCAGTTAACCTAATAGCTATTGTTTTTGTTTGTGTTTAAAAGTTGTAGTAATAAACTTCACTTCCAAACTTAACATAAATGATAGAGTTACATAATGGTTATAAAAGGTATGCACAAGGGTTGTAATGTATAGGAAGTGGGTTGAATGGTTGCTCCCTCAAAGACAGCTTCAGATCTAACCCTCAGAATTTGTTCATGTGACCTTATTTGGAAAAAAAGGATCTTTGCAGATGTAATTAAGTTAAGGATCTTGAGATGAGATCACCCTGGATTATCTGGGTGGAGCCTAAATCTAATGGCAAGTGTCCTTCTAAGAAAGGCAAAGGGAGAGGTGAAACACCAAGGGGAAAGCCCTGTGAAGAGGGCAGAAATTGGAGTTATGCAGCCAGGAGCTAAGGAATGCCTGGAGCCACCAGAAACTGGAGGAAGCAAGGACAGACTGTCCTTGAGAGCCTTCAGAGAGAGCAGGGCCCTGCATACTTTGATTTTGAACTTCTGGCCTCTTAGAAGTATAGAGAATAAATTTCTGATATTTTAAGCCACCAAGTTTGTGGTACAGTAATTCCTCACATTAACCCTTGGAAATTAATACAGTATATTCATAACATGTCTATGTTTAATATATATCTATATCTCTACCTATCATCTACCTACTCATCCATCTGTCCATCCATCTAGTGTTTGTGTATTATATGGTGAATGTGTTGTTTCATCACAGGAAATATAAATTCATCATCCCAGGTTGCATGATGGGACACAAAATAAAAAAGGGTGTGACCCATTGACCAACCACATTCGACAATTCTTATATGGGGAAAAGTAATGGCTCTGGAGCCCATAAATGGGGAACTGAGTTGAAAGAAAACAATACAAGGTTATGTTTTACTCAGAAAGAATCATTGAATACTAGGTCAAGTTAGGCTACCTGACAGAAATCAAGCTACCTGCATTAACAGAATATATACTCAACTACAAATGTGTAATCTGCTCAATAAATATTCAAAGGATATATGGTATGAAACATAGAATAATGGTTTGTATAAACTATTGTAATTCTATATCCTTATTTTTATATGTATGCATTTAGAGAAAACCTTTTTTATATGTTTCTAACCTGTTCTATAATAACCATAAAATAATAGTCATGATGGCTATAATTAATAATTAATGACACCGAGTATGATTCAGACACCAGGCTAAACCACTTATGTATATTATCTTGTTTAAAAAGTACAGAAAGGCCGAAACCGGTTTGGCTCAGTGGATAGAGCGTCGGCTTGTGGACTGAAAGGTCCCAGGTTCGATTCCGGTCAAGGGCATGTACCTTGGTTGCGGGCACATCCCCTGTGGGGAGTGTGCAGGAGGCAGCTGGTCGATGTTTCTCTCTCATCGATGTTTCTAACTCTCTATCTCTCTCCTTTCCTCTCTGTAAAAACTCAATAAAATATATTTTTTTTAAAAAAGTACAGAAAGAATTTCCCTGAGGAATATATCATTGTATCTGCTTTTCGGATAAAAAAGCAAATGTCATGTTCATCAGGATGCAGTCACTGGCCCACGCTGGTGGTTGTTCGAACAAGCAGGAGGGGCAGCCTCCAACCACAACTCTTGGGGTGCAGAGTTCTGACCCTAACAGGTACAGAGCAGGCCTGGGGCAGGTATGACCCAAAACCTGTTGTGTGATCTCTCACTTAATAGTCAACAATAACAGTATACCGACTGACCTCTTCAAATTCCCTGCCCCTATTTGTTTGAAGACAGAAAAGGGGAAAAAAAAGTCATCATACTAAAATGAAGACTTGGAGAAACTGGGAGGTATCACAAAGCTGAGTCGGTTTGGACAGGGAGAGCTGGGGAAATGGGCCCTCCAAGGAGGAGATATGGAGGTGGAAAGTGCAGGCACGTTTGAGAACCTGGCCTGGCACAGACCACGGAGCCTCCAATGCCTAGCACGTGAGTCTGAGTGTAGCCCAGTCCTTTTCTTGTAAGGTGACGATTTTCAACCGGTGTGCCACAAGAATTTTTAAAACATGCAATACCTTACTATTTAGTCAGGGGCACTGATCTTTTTTCCCTTAGGTGGTCAAATAAAGGCCTGACAATAGCCAACACAACAATGGCCTTCCAGTGTGAATGAATAAAAATCATACCTATTTCTGTTGTGGTCAAATAAAGACCTGACGATAGCCAACACAACAATGGCCTTCCGGTGTGAATGAATAAAAATCATACCTATTTCTGTTGTCAGAGAGGGAAAACTATATATATATATTTTATTTTTTGCTGTACCATGAGATGAAAATTGCTGCTGCAAGGTGATTAATAAATTTCCACTCCAGAGAAGATACTTGTAAAGTGTTTAAGTGTGAGCAAAATCCATGTAGCTCATAAGACAAAGTGGTAATTCCCAGCAGCAACAGAGCCTACCTGCAAATCATCACCACGACTGGCTGGTAAAGGAGTGCGGAGTACAATGCCTTCGGAAGAGGAAGGCCCACAGAGGCCCTCAGACTCAGGCTCCTCACGGGCAGAGTAGATTCACACAACTGACGGTTCTGCTGCAGGCGAATTTCTAAAGGTAGGTATATTGTCAAGCATCATCCTCAGACTTTAAATGGCTCCCAGCAGAGTGGGCCAGGTGGGTTAAGGAATGGGGGGGGAGGGGCGATGACACTGATTTCTTTATAACCACACTGCCGTGCAATTTGCTGAGAACTACAGGAGAGGCATCTGGCCCAGTGGATAGTCATGATCCTTAGAGTATAATTTATTAGACTATGGAAATCAGGCTCAGTTGCTCCCCAACATAAGGAGAATGGCAGATACTAAACCTGGAGCCCCCAAGGTCCTACCAGGGCCTTTTTTGTTATTATTTCTCCCCCTCGCACATGCATATGCTAATATACATATTAGGGAAGGGCCAGAGGGTTGAAAGAGGAATTTAGTCTGGAAGGCAGCCTGGCTTAGTTATCTGTGTTTGTGCCTCAGGCTATTAGCACCAATATACTTATCATATTATAATTACTAATTAATGTATTAATCCAGAGAAATGTGGGTTCATGGGGAATGAACTATGCTGATTGTGCTTGGGGGTATGGGATCTGCACCTTCTCAGACATGGCTTATGTCAGACTAGCAGGGGCACTGGGAGGTTAATAATAGATCAATGAACAAGTACCATTATAGTCTGAAACCTGCCTAATATCACTACCAGACCAATCATCATCAAGTTCCTTTATTGTATCAGGTTGAACTTTTGGACCAAGGGATTAATGAGTATTGGAAATCAGCTTTGCTGCATACAATTGGCCAAGTTTCACTTACTCCTTGATGAATACAATCCAGAAAAGCAAAATTCACAGTGGAATGTCTTCATGACATCTAAACCTTACTGACACTGACATTTGCTGTGATGCATGCTAATAAGTTTCCAATTCAATTGCAGAATGCACAATGGGTCCAAATGTGTAGAACGGAGGGGAAGGACCTATATTTCAGAACTCATTTCACTGAAATTTAAATACCATAGTGCCAAATATTTCTTTCCCCATTTATAAAATCTGGGCTCCATAAAGTCCACATTAATGATCTAGCATAGCTTACTCAGTTCACGGAGAGGTAAAGGGAGAATCACAGAGAAGCTTCCAAGGTTGACAGTCAGGACGGGATACACTTGAAATCTCAGCTAAGGCAAACTGACATAAAAGCAAGAGCGGAAAATGCCTAAGAAAAAAAAAAGTCCTAAAGTAGAACTGTGACTACTGTATAGAATTTGGGTCAAGATCACGTTCAATAGATCATGAAAAGACATAGGAGTCCAGGGTTATGTATATACTTGCAGACACATGCTTACTTGCTGTCCATGTGATTTAATGTAGCTTAAATTTAATATGCAAATAGTCACCCTATCACCCAGTGCAATGAGTCCCTGTCAACCTTTCTGAAAGGCATTTTACTGAGCTCTACTGATTGAAAATGGAAGTGAATTAAATCCATGTGATGAGATTCAACATTTCCACATGACCATGACCCATGCCAGTGGAAGCGCCAAACCCGCTAAACCTAACAAGAAGTATGTGGGCTTCCGAATCCTCAATAGTGCCTACCACCTGAAGGAGGAACATGTAACATATTAAGGTAAAAAAGGTAATATTCACACAACATGCAGCTTTTACTGAGAGTCAAATTAATCTTCAGGAGCTTCCTATGTCTGACGTGTTATCTTATTTACTTTAAAAACAAAAGCCCCATGTATCATTACCTAGACATATGATAGAGTCAGAATTATTTTCACAGCACAGACACTATTCCGGAGCCCAGGAAGGTAAGATAAACCCCATCATTCACAATTACCTTGCTCTTGTTTACTTGGGAGATTTTTATAACCACATGGAGGCGAACACTGATGAAGTGGCTACAGCGCTTACATCTCTTAACAGCACACGCCGATGCCAGACCATAACTTACATGGCTACTCCGTGAAAATGAAAAAAAGTGTGTGGCTATTTGTTAAGCCCTGCTGCGAGGAAGGCATTTCTGACTTCAGTGCCATTAATGATGAAGGTATCCTTTGGTTATTATTATTCTCTGCCATAATTCATTGCAAAAGTGATAGAAATTAACAAATCTTTTCAGCAAGATGGGAGGCAGGTTACATTCTCTTAATTTTGTTGCTAATGAAATAAACGGTATAAAAATAGAACCCACCCTTCCTGACCCTGCTAGCCATTTTCTCTGAAAACAAACAGACAAACAATAGATATGAATGGGGCTCTGAGAAGAAGGGATAGGCAAGAAGTTGGGTACTTTTACCTAAACCCATGTCCAGTGGAACATTGGTTTTTCAAACATTCCATCCCTGACACCACCTCCTCAAGAAACTGTCATCTTTATGAGGGTAGGGACTGCCTTTACCTTTTCATGTAACTTTGTACCTCGCTTTCTCACTTGGGTCCTCTCTCAACATAGCACCTAGCCCTGAATTCTCCTCAGTAAAGGTTTGCTATCATTGGATGAAGGGTCCTTTGAATGTTGACAGAAATGGGCAGGTTGGAGGAGGGTGGAGAAATTATTATGAAAAGACAGTGTGAATGGTTTGGCACATGTTGAGTTTGCAGTGACAGCCAGATGTCCAAGTAGAGAGGATATGCAGGACGTGCACTGATATTTTTAGCCAGGATGACTTAAGTTTATAAAGGTTGGTCATTAAGTCATGAAAAATATACAGCTGGGCTGTCACCATGGTTTTTCGACAGAAACACACTATCTAGTCTGCACCCTGTACCTACACAAAGGGAAGGTTCTGAAGCCTAAGTCCTGTTCAAGCCTAGTCTTCCGTAAATTCTGTTAACAGCCATAGAAAGCCCAAGAGCTAATGTGAATCATGCTGGTTTTACTTTGTTATAACACACTGATTTCTCCTTTACTGTTGAATCTTTGTTTCTCAGAGACTAGTCAACGCCCAAGGATGTTCTGGGGAGTTGCTAAAATTTCCTGTCCAACAGCTAGGATGGTCTAAATTCTACTTAAACCTCTCAAGCTCTACTTGTCCCTGCTGCAGTCGAAGTCCTTTAAGAAGATGTAATGACTGAAAGGAACTGTAATTTCTGAAGAATTCTGACAGGAATGTAGATTATGGATAAGGTAATGACAGGTCTCTGATTTATAGAAAGATGAGTCCCTGGTTTAACTTAGCCTCAACTTCTTTTGCCCACTCATGGATCATAATCAAGTTTGAAGGACATCTTTGTGACTTTTAAGAATAGAGCCCTGCCTGGCTGGTGTTGCTCAGTGGTTGAGCATTGACCTATGAACCAGGAGGTCATGGTTTGTTCCTTGTCAGGGCACAGGTCCCAGGTTGGGGGCTTGATCCCTGGTAGGGGGCGTGCAGGAGACAGCCAATCAAATGAGTTTCATCATCCCCCTCCTCTCTTTCTCTCTCTCTCCCCCCTTTCCTCTCTGGAATCAATAAAAAATATTTTTTATAAATAATAGAGCCCTATCGGAACAGCTTATATCTATCTCTAAAGTTTGTTACTGAATTGCTGCCCAGTGACACAGTATGTTTTTCCTAAAGATATTATAGCCACTTGATATTGTAATATTTATTTTGAATTGTGAGACAGAATACTTTTCTCCTATGCTTTAATCTTCCCTTAGCACAAAGGACTGTAAGTCACTCCAGTTACATTAAAAAAGAATAATCAGTTTCTGTTCAGGACTAGCCGAGTTAAATAGCAGCTCTGTTTCCAGAAAGATAATAATGTCAAAAATTAGAGAGAAAACAGCAGGCATTCTGGGGAATTTAACTATTGAAAAAATGGCTGGGAGGTGTTTCAAAGTCAATTTAAATATTTTTAAAAAAATTACACCCTGACTTGAGGCCTCAGAACTCTTTTTCTCGCTATGTAATTAAAACATAATGCTGAAGACTTCATCAGACAGTGATCCCTGATATTTTAATAATAAAGTAGAATGCCCTCATGATATGGCTGATTATTAAATACTGGAGGCCCGGTGCATGAAATTCATGCAGTGGGGGGGGGGGGGGCTTGTTCCTCAGCCTAGCCTGCACCCTCTCCATTCCGGGACCCCTCAGGAGATGTCCTACTGCTAGTTTAGGCCTGATCTCGCAACTGGCAGTCAGACATCCCTCTTGTAATCTGGGACCACTGGTTCCTAACTGCTCACCTATCTGCCTGCCTGGTTGCCCCTAACTGCCTTCCCTGGCCAGCCTGGTCACCCCCAACTGCCCTCCCCTGCTAGCCTGGTCGCCCCTAACCCCCTCTGCCTCAGCCCCTCGCCAGCATGGCTTTTTCCGGAAGGATGTCCAGAAGGATGTCCAGAAGATGTCTAGTCTAATTACCATGTTACCCTTTTATTAGTATAGATAAGTTTTTGTCATATTATTCTCTACTTTTCTATATGTATTTAAAATACTCTAGAATATTTTAAGCAAATATCAAACGGTCAGGTTGTAGAAAAAGAAAAGTTTTGAAATACAACCTGGTAGGCTTGAAACCAACATTTGCATAAAAGGGCATAAGTTGCAGTTGGCAACAAAACTTGTTGTTAGGATTGCTTGGTTAATATTCTTTTGTTGGAAAGGTGTGGTTTGGGCAAAGGAGAAAAGGAAACCAGCCCTATAAAAGGGAATGTCTGATTCGGCCGTTGCCACAGCAGAGACGGGCAGGTGTAGCAAAGGTTCAGGCTGTCCCACAGGCAAGGATGTCTGTGTGTATGGGACACCAAAGGACACCTGTCACACCTGAACACAATTGGCTAACACTCACAATTGCAGAGCTCAGAAAGAATCCCTGCTTTTAAAACGATTATTTCCCTGACATATATAATATACATACATATAAATATACATGCACTCTTCTGAGTTTCCCCTGTTCTCCACTTAATATTTGGCTGTGGCCTTCTTTTCATGTCAACCAATTGGATGTACAGACATAATTTTTAATGGCTACAGTGTTATGCCTGACTGTGGGACATTACTCTGGTTTACCTCACTAACCCTTTATTATGGGGCAGGTTGTTTCGGTTTCCCCTGGCATCAACAACTACAGTAAACATAGTTGCTTATTTCACTGTTTACTTAGAACACATTCACAGACATGGAACTCCTGGCCCAAAGCTAATTCACTTGAACTGTGATCCACATTTCTAAACTGACTTTCTAGAAAGTGCTTCTGTTTGTTTAGTCCATCGGTTTTAAATCAGATTACACTCCCACAAATGGGTTAAGAGAAAACTGTTCAACATGCCTTGGGCAAATTGCAAACTCTTGCTGAACTCCAGCGACCCCTTCCTTGCATAGCTGTCTGCACGACTTTCAGGGTACTTTTGAAGGAAGGAAAGGGATCCGGAGCCTCTATGGCTCTCCCGTGGGGACAGAGCTGGAACAGCAAAGTTTCCCAAGGAGGTGGAAGCCTAGCGGGACCCTCCCAGCTGGGGGAGGGGTGTGCTTGGATGCCCCCAGCACTCTGGGCTGAGGTGGGGCACACAGGGAGGGGCCAGCCCTGGGTGGGCCTCCGGGCAGGGCAGGGCAGGGCAGCTTGGCTATGTCCCCTTCTGGCTGCATCCTGCCAGCCCTGAGAGGTAAGAGCCCCTGGCGCCCTTTCCTGTCCCCTTTTCCAGGGCAGGTGGGGACAGCAGGTGGTGGGGAGACCATGCCATTGCTCCCAGTCCTGACTCCCGAATCCCGCAAGCTGTGTTACTTAGAAACCTTAGGCAGGGACAGTCACCAGGCACAGGACCAGGAGGTAGAGACACACATAGAGAGAAACATTAATGTGCTGTGAGAGACACATTGATTGGTTGCCTCCCAAATGTGCCCCAATGGGGAGAAGGGGAGTCACCATTGAGCCTGCAACCCAAATATGTGCCCAAGTATGTGACTGGAATCGAACCCACAATACTTTAGTCTGCAGACTAACTCTCACCACTGAGCAAAACCACCCAGGGCTGGTGTCAGCTCTTAGAAGGACATTAATACTATCAGATCAGGGCCCTACCAGTATGACCTTGTTAAATTACCTACTTAGAGGCCCCATCTCTAAAAACAGTCACACTGGAGATTAGGGCTTCAACATATGGCTTTTAAGGGGACACAGACATGTAGACTGTAACACTTTTCATCTCATCCCTGCTCTGTGGAAGGTGCCAGGTTCTTAGAGTGTGCGTGACTGGCCCCAGAAAAGCCAGGAAAAGATCTTACCACCTCCCTGCCCTGAGGCCCTACGAGAAGCCCTGTGGTCTCCTCCTTGGAGCAAATGACCAGCCCCTGATTCAAGAAAATGAACTTTATGAGGAAAAATCAAAGGAATAGGAATCATATTGCTGTGAGAAGATGGAGGTGACTTAACATCTTCAATATAGGCGGAGGTATTATGCATAGATTTCTGACCAGCTGTTCTCTATTGCTACTGGGAGCCAGTCAGGAGAAAACAGGATTAAGTTACAACGCTGGAGAGGTTTAAATGAGATCTAATGGAGAAATTGTGACAGCACAGGTTTGTTGCCTGACCATGAGAACTGAGATACAGGAGCCTTAGGTTACAGTGGGGAAACCTGGGACCCCAGGAGCTGTAAGAAAGAGGCAAGGGTCCCAAATGGTGGAAAGATACAGTGAAAGGTCAGAAAGATCTGTCTCACCAGTCCTTGTGCAGGGCTCTGTTGTGTTTGAAATTTAAGATTTCACTATTGGAATCTCAATTCCTTGGCATAGGAAATTAAAAGTTATAGGTATGCCATCATCGTTACACGCTCATGTACCTGTCTCTGCTTGAGGCCAAGTTCCCTGAGAGAAGCTGCATTCATTTAATGCCTATAGTCATAATACTTAGCACAGTACTCAGGACAGATAGGCAAAGATCAGTAAATCTCTCCTTTCCGAAGTGAAAATTGTAACACCTACAGACAGATGATGAACCCACTGATCCTGGACAAGTTCAATTTTACTTTATCTTCAACCTCACCCACTGAAGATCTCTTTGGAAAACCATCATTGGAAAGGAGACCAACAGTGACCAGACTCATACCGATCAAGCGATATATGTCCCTCCTTCCTTTGTCTCTAAAGCTAATAAGCAGCAGGATGAGCGAGAGTCTGGCATGGTTTGCTGACCATGGATTGGCCACGTACATGGTTTGCTGACCATGGATTGGCCACGTACATGGTTTGCTGACCATGGAGTGGCCACGTACATGGTTTGCTGACCATGGAGTGGCCACGTACATGGTTTGCTGACCATGGACTGGTCACATACATGGTTTGCTGACCATGGATTGGTCACGTACATGGTTTGCTGACCATGGATTGGCCACGTACATGGTTTGGTGACCAATGTATGCTGGAAAGGGGAAGTTCATTGCCTTTCATGGTAGGCCTGCATCTTTTGTTCTCCCTTCCCCATATCAGTGTGCTGAATCTGAGGACACAGAAAGTGAACGACACACTGTGGAATGATTCAACAGTTTACTGACTACACTGACCTCCCACTCGGTCAGCGACATTCACTGAGTTCACAGGGGCATGATCCTGATTCTTAGGATGGGGGCAAGCAAAGGATCGACAGAGTTGGCTTATTTTGCCTTGGAAACTGTAACCAGCAAATTTACGCTTTTGGTTGTTGTTGTTTGTACTCTCCGAAGGACATTCTCTTATTGATGTTTAGAGAGAGTGGAAAGAATGGGGAGAGACAGAAGAGGGAAACACCAATGTGAGAGAAACACATTGACCAGTTGTCTCCTACAGGCACCCCGACCAGGGCTGGGGGTTGAGCATGCAACCGAGGTACGTTCCCTTGATGGAAATCATACTTGAGGCCCTTTCGTCCCAGGGCTGAGGCTCTATCCACTGAGCCAAACAGGCTAGGGCAGCACATTTACTCTTATCTAGGAACACCCATCAGATAAGAAATGACTGTCTGAGGCCATAGGAGCCAGGACTTCCTGATATCAAACCTGGGAAAGTTGTCTCTTTTATATTAAACACCATTAACCCACGAGGCATTAAAACTCCCTTTATTGTAGTCCTTTTGTGAGTGAAAAGCTCCTTTTGTGAAGCTACTTATGCATAAACAGAATTCATGAAAGTAGTCAAGCCACTAATATGTCATAAAGTATTAGAGAATGAAGAAAAAGAACCAGGAACACACAAATAGCTTATTGAATAAATAAAGTAAATTTTACTAGTAAAACAATCATTTCAGTTAATCTTCAATACAGGTAGTAGGGAAAAAGAGAGAAAAATGTGTAGAGGATCCGCATAGGAAGTACTGTCCCCGCTAACATGAGGCACTTTTTCAGAGGCAGTAAAATAACTGTACTGCCCAGCCCACTGCTCCCATGGGCTCAAGGCACGTGTTTCTCCAAAGAGCGAGGAATAAAGAGAGGCGCTTCCTTCCTGACCTCAGGCCCGAAATAAGAATTAACCTCTGATTATACATACGCAGTGAAATGTGGAAGATTAAAACTACAGGCCAGAAGGTGAACTCCGTCAGTGCTTCTCTGCCTCCTGCCTCTGGACCCGCAGCACACGGGACTTTTCCTCTGACACTGATCAGGGACTGGATTCTATTACAGGAAATTGCGTACAACCATGTCTTGTTTACCTGCTCGACTTCTCTCGCATCCCCCTGAACAGAACCTGGCTGAGAGGAGGCCTCGGTGAATGCCTGCAGAACAGAAGTGACTGCCTAGCCTCAGGAGCAGTCAAAACGAGTTGACTAATGCCTTCTCAAGCGGATTTTCAGGAGCTGATTATCTAGTTGTTGCCTCAGCTCATCCCCCAGCTACAGCTCCTTCTCCGGTAACCCGCCTGCCTCTTGGCCATTTTGCCTCTCATTAGTGCCTTTCATGAAAGCGTATGGGGGGAGGAGGGAGGAAGAGGATGTGAAATTCAAATGACAGCCCGCGTGACAGCAGGAAAAAATAGATAATGCTGAGTGACTCGAGATTTCTTTTTATTATTATTATCTGTAGACTTAAATTATCCATACCATGTCCAGTCCTCTTTGCATGGCTAGTCAAGGCCTTGCTAGAATGGCTATATTTACTACATGGCATGTTATGCAGCAAGCTGCCCTTCAAGTCCTCACATATGTTCTATGTTGATGATCTTTCCAGTGGCTGAAGCAAAAAAAAAAAAGAAGCTAATAATCCTAAAAACAGTTGCTGTAAACATGGTCTTTTAAATGTCACCTATCACCCATGGCTACATGAATAAGTACTTATTGAACTTGACGTATTTCCTCCAAGAAACTACAGGTGCTCTTTATACATATTACATGATGCAGTTATCCAGTGATGGGCCAGAAAAGCCAGCAGGTTTGGCAGAGGGAGATGGGAGTGTCAGAGGGAAGCGGAGTGGCTTCCTCAATGTCAAAGACGCGGGAACTCTCAATTCTCCCAGGTAATCAGCTGACTGAACAAGTGCTTGCTGCCCTGTACATGGTGTATGGGGGGGGTAGGTGATGGGTTTTAATTTTTCAGTGATATTCTATTGCAGCAAGTATTCCCACCCTGTGAAAGATCCAACAGAGGAATCAGAGGCGGTGAGGGGACTGCTATAGCGATCCTCTGTGACAGAGGAGACCCCAGCCACCCTGACCTGCCTGTAATTCATGGCTAATCTGAATAGGTCAGGAGAAAATACAAGTTTGAGTAACTCATTGTACAGTTTGAGATTCATGGCAGTGAGACCAGAAAAGGTCACTTTTCAATGCAATAGCTATCCTGTCTCAGTGTGAGGAAACAGTCCAAGCTGACCTAGTTTGGCGCTGAGGACCTAAGGGAGGGAAATAAATTGCAAACTTCTCAGCTTAACACCAATGCCAATCTGGTTGCTGGCAATTCAGGTTTTAAACACTCGAGCCCTCAAGCTCATTGCTTCGTAAGTTTGATCTGTAAGTAAAAATTTCCCAAGAAGCTGTGTGCTAGATGGCTCATGCTTTCATTCATCTAACGCTATTGATCACCTGCCAGGCTTTCAGCTAGATGCTGAGAATACAGCATGAAGAAGCCATATTTTCTAACTTCATGGATCTAACCATCCTAGAGAGAGGTGGTGAGAACATAAATAACTGCTAGATGCCTGGAAGAACCTGTTAGAAGACTGTCATGAGGGGGAATGAAGGTCTGAAGTGGGGAGAGGAGAAAATGCAAAAAGAAACATTTAGGACAAAAATTGGAAGGTTTTGGTAATGTTTAATGTTGGAAGTAAGGAAAATTAAAAGGTGACTGCCCATGTTTGGCTTATTTGGCTCTGGGATCTCTCCTGGGAGAAAACACATTCTTTGGGTAGTTTAGTGAGGAAGACAATGGCTTCAGTTTTGGACACCTTGAGCCTAAGAAGCTTCCAGGGCGTTGCCACATGTATCTAGTACCTGAAGATATCTATGAATGTGGAGCTTAAGTAAGAGATGGTCAGAGATGCCAGTACATGTGGAGTGTCATCAACTTACCTGTGGTTGGTTAGCCATAAGGATGGATGAAGTTGCTCAACATCTTTAGGGAAATAAGATTAGAAGACTGAGCATGGTATTTGGTGGTGGTGGTGGGGGGGGACCAACACTGTAAGGATATGATGAGGAATTAGAATCCACAAAGGATACCAAGAAGGAATTGTCCAAGGGGCTAGAGCCGTGGTTGGCAAACTGGGGCTCGCGAGCCACATGCGGCTCTTTGGCCCCTTCAGTGTGGCTCTTCCTAAGCCTTAGGAGTAGCCTAATTAAGTTAATAACAATGTACCTACCTATATAGTTTAAAAAATTTGGCTCTCAAAAGAAATTTCAATCATTGTACTGTTGATATTTGGCTCTGTTGACTAATGAGTTTGCCGACCACTGGGCTAGAGGGATGACTGGGAGAGCACAGAATCACAGGCAGTTGAGTTTTTCCTCTGGAGTCTTCCCCCTTTATTCTCATGGGTTACGGCACAAACACCACGCTCAGCGTTCTAAGTGGGCCATCATGCCACTGCATTTAATGGTGAGGAAGGACACAGTGTCCTCAGCAAATGCATTTTCACTGGCATGAGGGTGATAAAAGCCAGATTGAGCAGGACTAATAGAGTCAATAGGAAGACAAGAAATGAGCCGATGAGTATAGATTAGGATCCAGGACCGACAGCACACCAGAATCAGCCATGGAGCTTGCTGAAAAGTATAGACAACCGAACTCAGGAATCTGCATTTTATCCGGCTCCCCTGGTGATGCTGATGTACAGGTTGGTTGAGCACAGGCTAGTTTTTTCAAGACACACGGCACAAAATAGAGAGAGAGATGGGCAGGAGTCAGGTTCAGATGGGAGTGGGGGTCAAATGTGAGAGACGAGCATTTGATGTCAGGGAGGGAGGAAGGAGAGAGGTCATGGTGCCAGGAGAGAAGAGGCAGAGGATTCAGGGGAGTAAACGGCTTATCACATAGTAAGTTCTCAATAAAGTCTTCTCTGCTTTCAATTTCCCTTTAGCAGAATAAAATTTCTAGCATTGTTATGAGTAAGTGAATTCTCTCACTGCTACTATACGCTGATTCAGTTCCAGTCACACTGGTTAACAAAGAATGACCAGCTTGTAGGGAACCATTTGGGTGCACACTACAAATTAAGTAGCGGGGCCCCAGATTGCTGCAGTTGTAGGTAGTATCTTAGGGAAGAAAAGTTGTACATCTTTCTCTTGTCAGTCTTTTAATCCTAAATGACTGCGAATCCAGGCTGTCTGAGAGCAGAGCAGAATATAAGGTTCAACTAAGTTATGAACAAAAAAATAGATGCACTTTTCTGTTAAAAATGCCTGTGATGGGATTATTTTAAGAAACAATTCCTGCAGAGCAGCGTGGGAGGGAGGGAGGGAGGAAGTCAGGGAGGGAGAGATTGGGAGAGAGAATGAGATTGAGTATATGTATCCTTCTTGTTTTAGAAGATCCAGCTGCCAAGTCACCAACTTAAATAATAGCTCCACACACATGACATCATAATAGTCTCCACAGCAACTGTGAATGATATTACAAACCTGTCCGCAACTAAATGGGAAAGATAAGCAAGAAGACAAGAGGAGACAATCTCCTAAGCAACAAATGCGCCTTTTCCATGGAAACACCGCCTTGTGGAAAAGAAAGGAAACACAGATAATAGACAAAGGTACACAATAGTCCCTAAGTACAGGATTTCACTAAGCGCTCTGTCAATTGCAATTTAAAGGCCATTCCACCTATGAGAATGATCGCTGGGAGAAACGTTTCCCCTGTTGAATGTTGCAGGAGAGGAGGGCAGAGGCATTGTCGTGAGTCAGTCACCACGTATCATCACGGCTACTCACACAGGAGGGCAAAGGTGAAAGCAAATTCTTGGTATGGTTTTAGGTTTTCTCCACTTTAAGAAAACACCACAGAAAAGAAGCCAACTTTATAAGCCATATAAATTATAAGTAGGAAATCAACATTATTAAAATCCCTTTATGAACAGATTCAAGCTGGAGTCCTTTGGAATAGCAAGTCCGCTTAGTGATTATAGGATAAAAATTTGTATTCTAAGAGTTAGTTTAAAAAACAAATAAGGGAACATTTGCCAAACATGCCAACGACAGAATGCACTTATGCACTACTCAAAATTCAAGGCCCCATTGCTGATGGCCCCCTATCTGCAGACACTATGCTATGCTCTGGGCAACTAATAAATGAACTACCTTATTCAATATCCCAGTGAGGAAGACTCTCATCCCTGTGTTAAATGAGGCTGTGGTGCCTGTGGGGGCAAACATCTCCCGTTAACACAGTAGATGTTGAGCTCTGATTCAGACCTGTTTCCCGACTCCAAAGCCCCTCACTCTATTTGCTGGTCTCTTACTCACAAAGTTGTTCATACCTTACTTTCCCTGAAATCCTTTCATGATTGACGTCGGCTCAGCCTCATAGTGCCATCACCCTATTTTTTCAGTGGCATGCACATTTGCTCTCTGTATTATAATCATTACCTGTTAGAGGAAGGGGAGACTTCAAGAAAAAATGACCAAGCATCTCATGTTAATGCTGAGAAAACCAAAGTGCAAAGAGCAAATTCCTTCCACAGATGTGAGAGTTGAATCATAGTCTCGTCTGGTTCTGGAACCCACAGCTTCTCACCACCCCATCTACCCATGACCTAATCCTTGTTATTATTATTGATGTTATTTTCCTAAGAGGACATCTCTATCTCTTCTTCCTTTCCCTCCCTTTGCCCCTTGCAACTGTAAATTCCTGGATACGTAGGAGCCGTTTTATATGATAAAAGTTTAAATCCCAGGGACCAGTTCCTCCCACTCTGTTAACTGCTATAAAGGAGACTGCCTGAGGCTGCCTCTTCCCACCCCTCCCCAGCCCATTATAAAAGCATACTTCCTTGGATTGCATTTATCTCTTCTGATGTAACAGAACATGCACCTATGCATCAGGCCATCGACTTATTTGCTCATGGAGGGCCACTGAAATCACTGCCTGTGTCTTCCTTACTAACCTTTATATAAAAAGTTCTCTCTCATTAATCTGTGACAATCGCTGATTAAGGTTCACATGGCTTACATGCATACCAAAGAAGACCCTGATGATTCGACAAGTCAATTTTCTCTGAAGGCCATTAACAAGTAAGGCCTCTTTAGACTGCCCTTCACTAACAAATGGGGATTTGCAGGCTGATTAGAATTCACAGGACGAGGAAGCCTACTCCAACAATGTTGCAGCTTCACTGGTAAAATTCACTCCTTTTTTCCTTAAGTGTATGTCACTGGGTAAGTTAAAAGTGTCCTGTCGAATGGCTCTTACTGAGACGAAGAGCATTAATGATGGGCTCCTTCTATACCAGCACAAGCATCATGCGTAGTTCATACAAAGTGAAATAAGCAACTTCCATAGCTGGCAGCACCAATGGAGCAGAGGATCCCTCCTGTGGCAGCCCTGTGACAACGATCCCATTTACTCCAGATTCTCCTTAACTCTTTGTAGGGTTGAGGAGAAAATCCAAAACTCTTCACAGTCACCCCAGTTCCTTGTGAAAACGCACTTCATTTCTCCATCAAAGCAAAGTCCCAGAACTACTCCCCATTCATTCTGGAGCTAGCACACCTGAGAAACTTCGGTGTCTTCTGGGTTATAGTAATTGGCCCAAAAAGGGACCTATGCCATGTCAATCGGTGGTCATTGGCACTAATTCAACACCAACAGGAATCCCCAATTTGGGGTGGTGACCAGGGAGACTTTATTCAGTGTAATCAGTTCACTTGTGATACAGCAAAGCTGTGGAGCAGCAGAACTGTGAGACAGCTCAAATGTGTTACAGCTCAATTATGGTACAGCACACGGCTATGAGGCAGGTTTGGGAGCTAGTGGCCCTAGTCTGCAGCTCCACTCAGCTCCCCATCAGCAAGGCAGCTGCTCTGGCCTGGAGTTGGAGCTTAGCCCCTGTGCGGCAGCATGGCTCCATTCCATTCTGGTCTGGCAAGACAGCTTCCATGTTACATTTCCAGCCAGGGAAACACTTTTTGATGGAAAGGGAAAGTGTATGCCCTGAACCAGAGGGGAGCTGACTTATGTAGAGAGAAGTCCCCATCTGTGGTCTCTGATTGATCTATCTTAGTGCAAATAAGGACTTCAAATCCTCAGAGTTTGGTACAAAAAGTATTGTCCTGATTGGTCAGAATGATGCTGCTCTGATTGGTCAGTAAAGATGCTAATGAGGCTATAGCTGCACAGCTCCCAATGAACAGGGAAAGTCTCATTCCTATTGGTTGAAATGCAATCCTTTATAAAGGTTGGCTCAAATGGTAGGAACACAGTGCAGGCGGGCAGTGCAGTGCAGGTGGCAGGCAGTTCAATGCCTGCTTCTCCCTGAAGCATGGCTTGCATGCGAGGACCCTGTTCAGCACTGGCTGCTAGGCTGTGCTTTTGTTTGTTGGTTGGTTTTCAGTCCAACAAGCTACCAGGGGCCCTTCTTAGTAAGTATTTATTTTTCTTGCTCAGGACAACAGCAAATATTAGAAACAGAAGCTTCAAGTAATTTGATAAATTCATTAGCTCATTAAGGAAAGCAAGAGGTTCTATTTTTGAATAACAAAAAATGGATTATGCCATGCCAATGTCAAATTCCTTTTCCCTTGATCCAATTTTTTTTTTTTGCTTAGCCAACAAAATAATACATTTGAATTTTTTGACCATTGTAATATAAAAATTCCCTGAATGTTATTAAATCAGGCTACCAAGTTAAATCCCAACTTCTGAAACTATTATCTCAATTGTCTTTCTTTGAAATTAACTCTCCACAAAAATAATTTGGGCAAATATAATACCATTGCCTTTCTTCAGATGAGGAGAAAAACAGCCTCGGATAAACCCAAAGTTGGGCTTTGGGGCTGTTCCAGAGGCTATAAGAAAAGGTGTTTTCCACAGTAATACTTGGTCATTTTCCAAACCTCAGGCATCTTCCAGCTAATCCTCCATTAGGATGTCATTTGTTTGGTTCACTTCAAAACCCTGGCTGTATTCTTGCATTTTTCTGAAAACAAAGAGTTATCTGTGGAAATCACTGTGTCAGGCAATTTGGCAAGTCGCTTACAATGCTCATCAATTTCGGTACTCTAATTAAACCCAGGAAACCCCTCTTTCCAATGTGAATCTTCTGAGTTATCATTCATCTCTGCCTTCAACAGGACACAATGCTTCAAAGTGACAAAGGAGAAGACTTTCAGACTTGAGGGTTAGCTAAATATGTTTCCAGATTTGGGCAATACTGACTATCCTGCTTTAAAAATTAAAGGACAGATACTTGGTTTACTGACTTAGTGGTTGACCATTTACCCACCCCACCTCACCTCATAGAGCATCAAATGACCATGGCCAATGACAACTTGGGGAAAAAGAAAGAGTGAGTGTGGTGTCTGAATTTATTTAGCTGCTACATTAGACAGCAACATCTTTGCTCTCTGGGCTACTGGTCTGGGCTTTGCTGGGGCTCCAACTGACAGTATGATTGTGGAGAGCTCCTGCAAGCTGGTTTTGCTGGTCACAGGTGTCATTCCTGACGATGACAGCCACTGTCTTGAGAAGGGGGGAGTTGAAACATGGATTAACCGTGTCCACAGAGAATATCTTAAAGGCTATTCAATCTGACAGCCCATGTATAATAAGCTGGACAGCCCAGGGTTTCTCCACAGCAGCATTCCCTCAGGTACTGTCAGAGGACTGAACCAATAAATCTAGATAAACACAGAAACAAAGGTGCTGAATAGGCATAAAACACGTCACAAAAGCATGCAGCTCTGTGACTGTAAGACCATATTTAAGCAAAATGTGGCACAGGCAACATATCACGAGACAAAATCATCCTATTAGCCCTGCATCCACCAAATCTCCCCCTGCGTTTTCAGTGAGTGGCCCCACGCCTACTGTCAGGGATTGAACTGTGTCCCTCCAAAGACATGTTGGGGTTCTAATCCCAGGCCCTTCAGAATGTGATCTGATTTTGCGATAGGGTCTTTATAGAGGTTATCAGGTTAAAATGAAGTCATTTACAGTGTGTCTCAATCTGAGACTGATGTCCTTACAAGGTTGGGGGATTTGGATACAGGCTCAGACATATATAAAGGGAAGACGACATGAAGTGATAGAGGGAGAAGAGAGAGGCTTTGCACAGATCCTTCCCTAACAGCCCTCTTGCTGACTCCTTCATTCCAGACTTCCAGCCCTCAGAACTACCAGACAGTAAATTTCTCTTCAAGTCATTCAGTTTGTTATACGTTTTATAGCAGCCCTAGCAACTAAAACAGAAGCCAAGCCAGTCATTGACATTCCATTTCTCTCCCTCTCTCTCTCTTGATCTATAGCCAAGAGTAATCTTTGGTCTCACTAACTATATCTACTTAATGTGTTTAGAAACCATGCACTTTTCTCAACCCTATTGTTACACTAGTTCAGATCGCCATCATCTTTCACGTGGATCACCACCCGAGGCTTTAGCTGGTCAGCTTGCCTTAAATCTTGTGATCTTCCAATTCTCACTGTTGCCAAAGTAGTCCTTCTATAATGCGAACCTGTTCCTAAGCCTTCAATGCATATCTCCTGACATCAGTGTAGGGAAACTGTGCTTGGCTCATACATACCAGAACCTTTGGGATCTTACTCAGCTAAATTCTCCCAGACTATTATCTTGTTAATGTCCCCTCCCTCAAATCCATGGCTCCAGCCTTGCCTGGTTTCCTAAACCTGCCAGGCTCACTTAGCCTCATGAGTTTGTGTTTACGTTACTCTCCCTGCTGGGAACAGCCTTCCCCTTACACGTCACCTGGCAGAAAACCACCCAACCACAGCCAGGTGTCATCACTTCCAGAGGCTTCTCTGGGATGCTGTCTCTGACCCCAGTTGGGCTCAGTTCCTTTCCTGAATTGCTCCCATAGTACCTGCACATAACTCTGACAAAAGACTTGTAGTAATCCCCATTACCTGCAGTCAAAGTTATTCCTAGTTAATCATGGTCCAAAAATATTAAATAGAAAATTCCAGGACTAAATAATGCATAGATTTTAATTTTCTTGCTGTTCTGAGTCATGCAATGAAATCTCATGCCATTCTACTCCATGCTGCCCAGGCTGTGAATCACCCGTTCGTGCAGCTTCTCCACACTGTGGATGCTCCATGCTGGCTAGTCACCTAGTAACCGTGATGTCAGGCCAACTGTCACCGTATCACAGTGCTTGTGTTCAAATAACCCTTATTTTACTTCACAATGTCTCCTTCACCTCACGTCATCTCATCACATAGCCACTGCATCATTTCACATCATCCCAAGAAGGGTGAGTATGGTATAACAACAAGGTATTTTGAGAGAGAGAACACATCCACAGAACATTTATTACATTATATTGTTATAGTCGTCTATTATATTATTAGTTATTGTTGTTAATATTTTACTGTACCTAATTTATAAATTAAATTTTATCATAGGAATGCATATATAGGGAAAAACATAGTATACATAGGGTTCGGTACTGTGCTCTGTTTCAGGCATCCAATGAGGGTTTCAGAACAGAGGCCTCAGATGTATCCCCCTTGGGTAAGGGGAACTGATGTCCTCTATTGCACTGTCATAGCTTCTTGCCTGTGAGCAATTTGGGTGTAGGGGCCAAATCTTTTCTGACTTTCTATCCTTGCTTTTGTATTTAGCATAGTGCTGGGCATGTAGTAAGAGATACATACCTGTTGAATGGGATAATAAGTTTTAATATTTAAAAAAAGGTGATATTAATTCTACAACATTCTAAATGTTATCATTTAAAAACAATCACAGTATCTCCTCTCCCCCCACCACAATTTAGTATTTCTTCTAAAGCAATAAGTAAGTAATGAATTACCTTGCCCTTAAACAACATTGATAAGTCATATTCCTATTTGCTTTTAGGTATACATAACAAAAAAACTTGAGTTCACAAATCCTCTGCTAATCCATCTGATTTAAGACTAATTAAGACCAATCTGCTTTAAGTCAATGTTTTTCTAACAAGTGTATGTGTACTGTGATTTCTGCATGTTGCACATTAAGTAGGGCATGGAGGGCACATGGGTGAGGAAGGCAGGTGGCATGGGGAAGATGAAAAATACCAACGTGAATTATAAGGTCCGTATCTTCAGTAAGCTCCAAGATCATTGGGGGGAAGCATACTTCCTTCTCTTCAATGTCTAGCTTACTCCATATGGCTATAAAGGATCAACATTACAGAAATGTTTCATCTTCAGATTCTTTTTTAAGTTTTTAAGATGATGTCAGGGATGAATACCAAGGCTTTCAAGAGGGAAGAGTGAAAGACACTCAAAGTCATCCCGGGTCAGCCTCAGTATTGGAGGAGTCTTGAGTCCTACATGCTGGGAGGCCACTCTGGGAGAGCTCTCAGTCAGTGACTGGCAATATGTCATGGAACCACCCAGGAGCATGGCCGTAATTCTTTAAGAGGAAGCTTGTTCACACAGCAGAGGCAGACATGAGGTTGCTTTTATAGCCAAGTCTCTTACAAGGCATCTCGGGGAAGAAGAACATCATTTCAGGGAGAAGATTTAAACTCCTTTTTATTAACCTCTGTGGCTTCACGATGAAACTAGTTGGGCTCAAATGAGAACTCTACGTGACCCTGCACTTGAGAAGCAACCTTCTTCTCCTTTTAGCGAATTTTCCACTACTTCCTAAAATCTCATGAAAACAGGTCATGCGTGACTTCTGACGTGCGACGATTTCACTTGAAGGTTGATATAAATACACACGCATACACATTTTTTTTTTTATCACAAGGGGAAACCTCAAATGCTCCCCAGGAGTCAAGGCTGAGGAAGCAGCAAGGATGGGTTCTCAAGCAAATCTCACTCAGAAATGACCTTGCCCTCTGTCTCTCTATCCATCTACTGCTGCAAACACTTGCTATTGTGTGTATTCTACTGCCTCCAGAGAATTGCTCAGCAAGGGATTATTGGGAATACTGTCTGTGATCAGTAAGTAATATTTAGTACATAAAATGACTGCATTAGTAAGAGAGTCCGATCTCCAGAACTCTTTCAGAATTATGTTCTACCAGCTTTTTTAAGGTACTGGGGGAAAACTAACTAAGGGCTAACAGGACAGAATTCTTATGTACAATGAGTTTTTGCTCAATAAACCTCTACATCAGTGAATCTAAAACTTCAGTACATTAGAATATTGGGGAATGTTAAAATTCAGATTCCTGGGCCACAACCAGAGCTACTGTACCAGGATCTGATTTTCAAACAAGCACCCCGGCGGTTTGATACAGCAGTTCTGCTGATCAAACCATGAGAAACAACAGTGTGATTAGTCATTCAGGTTGGCTTTTAATATAAACTCATGCACCTTTAATGCCATTCTTACTATTAGAAACTCAAGCAACTCAAAGAAAAAAACTTTAGGAATCACACCCATTCAAAGAACAGCTGGATTACTAGGATAAAGTAAAAGAACAGGGAGAAGAACAATCCTGATCATGAATGGCCAAGGATGGTCATGAGCTACCTGTGCAGTGTAAACTAGTGGTGCTGCAGTGGTGTCTGGAAGAGTGAGCCTCCTCACACAGTGAAGCTTTGGCAAGTGTCTTTGTGAGACACTTGACTCTCTCCATTGCCCCCAAAGAACTGATCTGGTTGCATGGACTTCAACGCCTCAGAGAGGAGGATTTAGGAATCCTATATAATAAAAGGCTAATATGTCCCCTCGGGAGTTCGTCCGACCAGCAGTTCGACTGCTCACAATGAGGAGTGCTGACCAGCACAGGGTAGCATGGTATAAAGGAAAGCCCCAGCCTGCAGATGGCAGCCAGGGGAAGGAAGGCCCCAATCAGCCCTGATCACCAGCCAGGCCTGTATATGAATTTTGTGCACTGGGCCTCTAGTGAAATATAAGCAAAAAGTGCTGGTGATGTAATCCACTGGGAAATCATTGCTTTCCAAAAATCTTAAAACTAATTTTTCTTTCTTCCTGACTTCTTACACAAGACAAAGAAACTTCCTGCTTCCTCCCATCTCTCTTTGTTTGGATACTCTTGATTCCCTGGTGAACTTCGAGCACATGTAAATGCACTACCTGGCTGACTGGAAAGATGATGTTCTGATAAGAATAAAAGGCAGAATTAAAGTTTGGAGTCAAATCAGGAGGCAGTTTTCACAATCAGGCTGTGGCATAGAAAGGTAGGAACTGCATGTTCATATTCCACTAAACTCATCTATTGAAACTGAATGCCTGATATGATATGTGGAGATGGGAACGTGGGGAGGCAATTAAGTCATGAGGATGAGCTTTCATGATGGGAGCGGCCTTCTGAAAAGAGACCTAGAGAGCTGCTTCTTCTCTCAGTGCTCTCTAATCTGTGAGGACACAGTGAGAAGATGGCTGCAAACCTAGAGCTTGGCTCTCACCACACACTGGTCCTCTTACCACCTTGATCTTGAACTTTCAGCCTCCAGACTATGACAGATAAATGTTGTTTCAATTTTCCAGTTTATGGTATTCTGTTATAGCAGCCTGAAACGACTAAGGCAGTGATGGTGGGAACAACAAAGGAAATAACATCAAACAAAAGAGATTTTGAATCAAATAAACCCAGTTAACTCAATCTTCAATTACAAATATAATCTGTAAAATGGACTGTGTTAAATAGCAGGAGAATAAAGGTACATGAAGGTGGAGTAAATAAAAGAAACCATTTAAAACTTTTTTCTAATTAGTTTAGGGGATGGAAACTTGTTTTTTAAAAAATATATATTTACTATAGGAAAATACTAGAGAGAAAGGTGAATTTTTTTTAAAGCATGGGGCTTAAGTCAATATAAAAATCTATACTATGGAGAGTTCTATGTCAAAGCACATAGATTGTGGAATAATTTGGCAAAAGATCAACAAAGAAATAGAAGACTTGTTTGGCTGGTGTAGCTCAGTGGTTGAGCATAAACCTATAAACCAGGAGGTCACAGTTCAAACCCAGTTCAGGGCACATGCCTAGGTTGCAGGCTCAATCTCTATTAGGGGGCATGCAGGAGGCAGCCTGTCAATGATTCTCTCTCATCACTGAATGTTTCTACCTCTCTCTCTCTCTCCCTCTTCGAAATCAATAAAAATATATTTTTAAAAATAAGAGACTTGAACACCACTAAAAACCAACTAGACTAGACCAATGAGACATCTGTGTAACATGCAAAAGAGATTATACATTCTTCGCAAAAACACATGGAAGTCTTCAGAACAGGTCACAGAACAAGATTCAATACATTTAAAAATATTTAATCATGCAAAAGGTATTCTCTGACCAAAATAGGATGAAATTAGAAAACAATAGAAGGAAATTTTGGGACTATTCATACATGTGGAAATTAAAGAACACAGTGCTAAGTAACCAATGGGTCAATGTAGAAATCACAGGGAAATTACAAATACTTTGAGGTCAATGAAAACAAAAGCATAACCTCTCATGGACGAAGGACAGAAGCCTGTTTCAGTCTTTGCCCATTCACTGAGTCCCTCCACAAATATCTCTAAGTGCCAGGCCCTGGCTGTGAACAGGATAAACATGGTCTTTATCCTGTGAAGCTTTTAGGATAGAAGGGAGAGAAGCACTAAAGAAAGACCTTTAATTGTGTAATTTCAATTATGATAAGTGCTATAAACGTAGGATGCTTTGAGATCATAAGGAGGGGACCCAACCTGTTCAAAGATGCCAAAGACAGTGTCTTTGAGGACAAGATACTTAAACCCAGATTCCACAGGTATAAAGTGGAAGCTCAAAAATGGAAAAGATACTAACATGCCTGAAAAAAAGGAAAGTTAGGGCTAAATACTGGTCTGAAATAGAGAAATGATGGAACTTTAGAATATTTTTAAGAGTGTAGCCTGCCCTGGCAAGGTGGTTCAGTTGGTTGTAGTGCCACCCCGTACATCAATGGGTTGTGGTTTCAGTTCCCTATCAGGGTACATACATAGGTTTCAGGTTCCATCCGGGTCTGGGCATGTAGAGGAGGCGACCGATCAATGTTTCTCTCTCTTTCTCTCTCTCTCTCTCTCTCTCTCTCTCTCTCTCTCTCTCTCTCTTTCTCTCTCTCCCTCCCTCTCTCAAAAACCAGGTGAGAATTAAAAAAAATTTTTAAAGGGGTGTACCTTGATATTTTTCAAACATATATTGTACATAGATAAATGTTATAAAAATGTTTTCAAAGGTAACATGAATTTGTATTAAGGACCAGACTTATTCTACAGTGTCCCATTAGTATCTTTAAAAAATTGCAAGATAATGTCCTTAAGAAGAATCTTCCTGACAATAAGCTAGAAATGTGCGATAAATACTTCCTGAAAGGGTGACTGAAATACCCCTGCTAATATGGTTTTTACTACTAATTTAGTATAATAATTTAATATAGTTAGCAGTCCTTAATACCAGTACAACAGTAAATGTCAGCTCTATAAAAATTAAATTACCTCAAATTTTCAACTTACTAAAATGAATATTAAGAGAAGAAAAATTCAAAAGGAATCTGCTTAAAATGCTTTGTGAACCATTAATATGAAAAAATGAGAATCTTGAATGGGAATTTATTTCTAATATTATTGACAAAGTTTCAAAGTTAGTAAGTAACTCTTCATTTTACTTATTAATAAGAAAAAACAACTTTAGTCTGCCAATTTTAAGTAGCTCAGTATCAATTATTCAATATCTAAATCCATAAATTAATAATAAATGATACAGCTTCCAGGCCTTTTTGGAGAGTGCCACTGAAATGCTATCAATAGGAAACAGTAGGATTAAATTGTAGACACACACACACACACACACACACACACACACAGCAATTTTCAAATATGTGCTTTTATTCACAATGAACAATCCTTGATTTTCAACTCTGATAATTGTTGATTTTAACTTGTGTATCTGTTCTCTAGTTTTTATTAAAATCCCCAATCTTTGATACAAAAGTATATTTTCTTGCCAGCCACTTAAGTTGGGTTAGACAGCACCTGATTTATAATGAGCTTTTGTATACTAGTTTCTTATAAATTCATAAAGTGAAACTAAATTCGGAATCCATCAGAGATTTGTGTAGTACACATTTAAACACAGGGTAACATGCAAACTTATGTGCATCACCCCTAACAGGCACACTCTCACAAGCACAAAGCAAACACATATTGCTACCTACAAATTCCCAAGCACTTTAAACCTACATGTACACGAATTATTAACTAGGAACTCTCCCAGCCCCATTCTGTGCTTCTGGAAGTGCTTTCCTATTATCAAGGAATTGCTTAAAAGTTCATTTTTGCCTTATAAGCAAGCGGCAGAGAGACACCAGGGAGCAAGCGGTGTACACAGTGCATTAGAGTTCTGAGATCCGAACTACCCACGGTTAGTTACTCAGCAATCAAGAATAAGTATCAGTGGGAAAGAAAGGGCCTCTTCGTTCATAAGTGCTCAAGGACACATCACTCTTAAAATGTACGCAAACCAAAATATATGTGTTCATAAACAGCAGTATTCAAAAGCCACAGCCACAAAAATTAAAAATTAGGAAGCGTCTCTGGAAAAGGCCCCCACTTATCCTCACGCTCTCCCTGCCTTGCTCTGTGCCACGAAACTGTAGCCTCAGGAAGCCTGGGCCAAGGCAAGAGTTTGCTTTCCATCTTTCCAGCAGGTTCCAGCAAAAGGGAAAGCTCTTAGAGTGTTGTTCTCTGGCTGGCTGGCTCTCCAAGGTGACTTCCACCCTGCCTGGTGGAGGGGTTATTCCCTAGGCATCGAATGCTATGCTAAAACGGCCTCCTTGGATATAAGTTCTTTTGTTTTTTTTTTGTTTTGTTTTGTTTTTTTTACTGCTGAAGGCAGGACTGTATTTGAATGGAGAACATTACCCCCACTATCAGATTCTTTTTAATTCCCTGATTCTTATAGGCATAATTACCCAAGAATACTACTTTGTAATCAGCTAGCCCATTCTAAAAGCTATATCTATTTCATTATATTGCGAGGGTGGAGGGGATAGTTGGAGAAGTTTTGAGGTATGATGCCAGAAGGAGAAACAGGCCGAAAATATGTAACCTGCAGATTCACATATTTCACACCCAAGCAGGATTTTTCCATTTAGTTTTCTATTAAAAGTTGAGTAATTGCAATATGAAAGCGTGAACACAAGATTGAAAAGTAACAACTAACAGCATATCATTCCACAAGAAGTTGAAAATGAAAAGTAAATTAACTGAGTCTTGGCAAGTTTCAATATCCGGGTAATATAAAAGCCATCAGAACTCATGTGTGTAATACTGCCTCAAACAACTCACTGGATATGGAAATAAAATGCATTAACTTAACGTTTGAAGATGTTAAGGTCAGGGAATTGGTATTTGTTCACAGCAAAAAGGCAGCAATGACTCAGCTTTCAGATATGTGAAATTTGTTACACTTGTCATCCGTGTATCATTATCTCGAGGTTCCTGCAGGGATTCCAGCTTTTAATTTCCTGAACACGCTTAAAACTTCAAGCACAGTGTTAGATGTCATAGTATTTCATTTTAAGGTGAAAAAACACACACACAAATGTGCAAAAACAGAAGGCATTCTGTTGAGCTGACCGTTTCTTAGGAAATGTAGGTAGATGTGGGAGATGTTGGTCCAAAGACCTATTAGGATAAAAGAAATTGGACAGGGCTATGGAAAGTGGAAACCAGTATTATTAAGGGTGACCAAACCCATATTTGTGTTTACTCACAGCTGTATTAGAACACAGCTGTGAAAAATGGATCAGCAAGGAAAGTTGTTGCCTTTTCCATTTCAAACGTACATCAAAAATTGGTAATAATTTTTGACTAAAAATGTGACTCCTGTTTAAAGAAAAGGTTATAATAATAAATAGTACATGAAATATGGGGATAATTTTAATAATGTGGTATTCAAGAGGATCCTTAACATTTGAGCTGTTTATCTTACAGTTAAATACATGTTTAAAATATAGTTCTGCTTGGTTAATTTCTTTCAAGACTGAAGAGCAAAACAATAATTATGCCTTCATATATGCAAGACATTCCTAAACATTTGTTTTAAAGGTGGTTTGAAAAAAAGTGTGTGGGGGGGCAGATGAAGTTCTTTAAGGAGACAAAACATTCTGTTATTAACCAAATATATTATAATGTCTCTAGAAGTAGATTTTAAAGATGGATGTAATTGCTGCCCTGTTTCTTTGATCAAATGGATGACAGATAAGTTAGCTAGTTAGCTAGGGACAAGTCATTTTCCCTCTTAGTCTCCTCCTTCAGCAGCGCCCTGCCCTGCTTACCATGGCAGTGCATGAAGACATGAGAGAGTGCAGAGAAATGATGGAACAACGTCATGGGATAAAACCCATTGAGAATGTCATGGATCACCAATAAAAATTTCTCAGCATCACAGAAAATTCACATCTACCAAAAATAGTAATTGTGCTCCCAGCTAAAATCTTTCAACGGAGAAATACAAACATCACAATTGACTACTCAGGTGAAAACTAAGGACCTTAAAGGGATGTGATGGTTAGGTTACACCTGTTCATTGCTAATGATGGGGTGGCTTGGAACAGAGAGGATGAAGATGAAGGAAGTTGCTAAAGCTGTTCTGTAAAGTAACAAGATGCTAGGGTCCCTATAACACCTCCCATTTCCCCCACTTCACTGTCTTGGTCGGGAAGGGGTACCTGCAGTGAACCAAATGATCATAAATTGAAATGAGATGCAGTACTTCCCACCCCCATCTTCTCCAAAGCCCACAGGAACTCATTAAGAACCAGGTTTGGCGCCCTGGCCCAGTAACTCAGTTGGTCAGAGTGTCATCCTGATACGCCAAGGTTGAAGGTTGGATCTCTAAATCAGGACAACACAAGAAGCAAAAGAAGCAACCAACAGGGGAAAACTGGAGACACCTGTAATACTATCAACAATAATATATATATATATACATTTTAAAAAGCAACCATTGCATGCATAAACAGAACAACAAATCATTTCTCTCCCTGCCTCCTCTTTCCTCCCCCTACATCCTCTCTCTCTCTCCAATCAATAAATTAAAAAAGAAAAGAATCAGGGTTGGGATTCTGACAGAACCAGGTTTGAGTCCTAAGCAAATCAGTTGACTTTCCTGAGTCTTAGGTTACTCAGCTCTAAATGTGATTTCATAATAGCGACCTCAGAAAATCATGGTGAGGATTCAGTTAAACCACGCCCATGTGCATAAAGCAGTTAGTGGGATCCTGGCACAGAGCTCTCACTCCACTAATGAAAGTGCTTTCATCTTGCTCTTATTACTTTCAGCAAGTGGAGGTGTCTGCTCATCAGTGAGTGGAATGCAGAGGTGGGAGGGCAAGAGCACACAGGAGCTCCAGGCCATGCCCAGGTACTGGGTCCTGGGAGCACCCGGTCCCTGACCTACAGATGTTTGCATCCTCCAGGCAAGGACATGCGGGTGGCACTCCTGTCCTGGCAGCAGGAGGAATGACTGCAAACTGGGCGAAGCTGGAAGGGATGGCATGGCTTCCACCCAAATGAGAACAGCATTTTCTGCTTAGCAATTAAAAAAGAAAAATAAAACCAGCAAGAACTTTCACTGATCACCAACAAAGATGTCTCAATCTCACAGGCAACTCCTGGGACAGAATCCCGAGGTACCAACACTGCAGTAACAGACATTTCCTAACTCGTTTGAGAACACGGTGATGCTTTCTTGACTTCGCAGAAGTAGGTGGAAAACGGGAGGCAGCTGAGGCTCGGGAATCCGTCACCGGTTGTTGACGGCCTAATGAGGGGAAAGCAGACGCTGTATCACAGCACCGGCTCCCTCAGCTTGTAAATGAGGAGGGAACAGGGGTTTCTGGTTAAAGGATAACATTCCTCCACATTCACTGAATTTGCCATCTGCTCTGCTCCAGCGGCTTCCCTGACTGGTCACCCTTCTGAAACCTGATGTCCCAGGAGACCTGGAGAAGGGGCCCTTACAGGGAGGGTAACAAACTGATCACTGAACTAAGCCCCCTGCACTGTGGCTACTCCTGGAGGCAGTCCAGGCTCTGCCAGGTCATGGGCAGATTTGGGTCATGATTTGGGTTAAGAATGACTCTCCCTGAGTTTCCGTTTTGAACTAAGCCCCCTGCACTGTGGCTACTCCTGGAGGCAGTCCAGGCTCTGCCAGGTCATGGGCGTTGATTTAGGTTAAGAATGACTCTCCCTGAGTTTCCGTTTTCTCATTTGCGAATGGAGGATAATAGTGACTATTTTATTGCATTTTTTGAAGTTTAATTTTTGGAGGCTTAATTTTTATGATGTGTATAGAATACACAAAGTAATAATATTATGCCATTTGTACCATTCAGATTTCTCTGAATTTTCCAAACATATTAGCACCCTCTCCCCTTATTCTTTTTCTCTGCATTCTCTTCTCTTCAATATATACTAGTGTGTGTTTATTGAAGCACCTTTTCCCCAGATGGTAGCCTGTCTGAGGGCAGAGATCTGCAGGGCCATGCTCACGGCTGGTAAAAGCCAGGGCCTGGGAAATACTGGGGGACGAGGGCCCCCTGACCCAGCACAGCACAGCCCACCCTGGAAGCACGCTGTAGGTCCAGGATCGCCTCCTTTCATACACGTGCTGCTGACTTATACCCTCGGCAGGAGGAGGCAGGCCTGCTTTCATCAGGCAGCCAAGAGTCAGTACGTATTTGTCAAGCCTCACTTCTCTGTCCAACCCGGTGGCATGTGGGTATTCAGAAGACAGAATCTAAGCTTCTGCCTCACAGGAAGTCCGGGACTCCGATTCCAAGTGCAAGGAGGCAGCTAGGGAGGCGGGGAGGAGGAGAGACTATGAATGATGCTGGAGGCACTGGGAAAGCTTCACAGGATGGACCCTGTTACGGGTTTGTGCATTGAGCACCTACCTGCGTCACACAGTTCGACACTCTGCATACACCTCACCTTCATAAACAGAGGCACTATATTTCCAGATGAGGAAAACCAAGTTCAAAATCTTTAAATAACTTGCTCAGAAGTGCTCAGCAAGTAGATGCCAGAACCCATATGTGAACCCAGGCCTTGCTGACCCTGAATCCTCCGCTCCCACCATTACTGCACATCACCTCTTCCAGGGCTCCTTTGAAGGGGGCGGTCCATGCCTGTGAGGAGGACAGGGGAGTGGGGACAGCCCTCCTGGGTCCAGTACTGCTGCTGGGAGCAGAGTAAGATGATGTAGGAGGACATGCTCGTTGGGGTCAAGTACCGCACGCAGAGCAGTGAATGCCAAAGCCCCCACGAAAGTCTGAGTAGTGCAAGAAAATCCTCTTCTTGGAACTGACTATGGGCCTGAGCTATAGCACGGTTTGGCTCCAGGGAAAGACTGTGAGACTGGAGACCACCCAGGAAACATTACAAATGAATAACCTACAAAACGGACAATTCTTGTGCCATTTTTTTCTTCACCATTCCTGGCTTAGTCCTGTAGACATAGAAGATACTGAAGTATAATTAAATATAATTAAGTTTATAACATTATTTCTCGCTCCTCAAGCACAAATCCATAATAAAATATATAATCCTTCCCCAGAATATTGGTCCCTATATATATATTAACATCTGCTTTTTTACAAAGCATTTTTGGAACATTTTGCTGTCTGTTGAGTGTTAGGGTGGGATGTAGGCCTCCAAGGAGCTCCCCTCTTGGAGGGAATATGAGAAAGTGATCAGCATGGCTGATGGACACACTCACAGGACCAACAGAAGCCTTGGACAAGGCAAACACCGAGGAGACCACAGGAAATGTGTGTGTGACGCCCATCGCATTGTAAAGGAGACTGTGTCGGCCTCCTCCACAGAGGGAAGTTCTGATGCACAGCACAGAATTTTCAATATAAGAGATTAAGATGGCATTTTCAACTGAACATTAAGGGCAAATTAAAATGTGTATCTGGGTTTGTTTTCAGGATGCGGAGTGTAAGGCCATGGAGACCAGAGATCTTAGAATAACTAAACGTTAGGAAGAAAAATGTGGTGTTGTGCTTCTTTTTAGCTTGTTATTTCTGATGCTAGTTATTTACGTGCCGCCTGGTGAACTGCTCGGAGCTGTTCAATTTCACAAACCTGTTGTAGGCATGAGACACGTGGAAAGCTTGGTGTTAGGTGGTAGGAAAACCCAAAGATGAAGCAAGACAACAGGACAGAAGCACACCCTGGTGAGGGCACAAGGGAAAAATAAAACGCACTCAAACCAAATATCGAATGATTTCACCTGAATCTATACCTTTATGAGGAAGGTGGAGCTTGTGAATTCCTAACTCCTTGTTGAAATTGAGGTACAGTTTTAATCAATGGGGCTCTCATTAAAAGCAAAAACCATTTGACTGAAATGACCAAGCAATTAGCCGTGGGCATTGCAGATGAACAAGCACAGTTCATTGTTCTCCCACCATTTAGACTGCTGAGCTCTGAGCTTTTGGCCTAACTCATTCATTCACGACCTAGTCTTCAGGAGGAAGCGGAAGTTACTATGAATTTACATGGTCCTGGAAATGCTTTTCCTGGGACAGCAGGTGACAGGCATAGCTGCCACAGGGGAGATGGGCAGCAGCAGGGCACTGGAGGGCTTGCAGTTCTCACTGATGACTTGGAAGTCCTGGGAAGCTTGCAAACGTCAGGAATGACTGAGAAAACAGTAGCCATCGCAACATGACTTCTGTACATCTATTCTGATTAGTGAAGTTGGGGTTAAATGATTTATCACTTTATCTCACAGATACTAAAAGTAATAAAGTCTTTCTAATATGAACCTCCCTTATAGTGCAGGCTATTAAATCTTTGTTGATAAGTATGTAGAAGCTACTAGGACAGTGGTCGGCAAACTGTGGCTCACGAGCCGCAGTTTGCTTACCACTGTATTAGGATAATGACTTTTATTTTTATTTTTTGACTGATACGTAGCAGAGCCAACAAGTAAATGAAAGAAAATTCACCAAACCTGAGTCCACTAAATCTTTTGTTCAAGGGCTCAGAGCCTTCATCATCATAACCATCATCATCATCATCATTAAATTACTAATAAAACCAACAATAAACACCTACCATCCTTCTATCAAAGGGGTCTGGGGTTGATTATAGTAGCTGTTTAAGAAAGAAATAGAGCAGATGGGGGTGGAGCGGAATAGTAAGCCCTTCCCAGGAGCACTGAGTGGCGGCTCATCTGAGCCTCTCTGATTTGCCCCATGCTCCATCCACATTTGTATCCCTAAGCATTCTTACAGGAACTGGCATTGGCCCCTGAGGCCTGAGGGAGGTACACTGGTGAATAGCCTGGACTCAGAAGTCAAGCTGCCTGGGTTCAAATCCAGACACCTCTTCTCATTATCTGTCACCTTGAACAAGTGAACTGGCGGACTGCCTGTCTCCGTATCAACAAAATTGGGATAAAAATGGATGTGAACATTAAATAAGGTAATACACATAAGCACTTAGACTGTGCCTTGCACACAGTGTGAACTCAGTAAATGTCAGCTATTGTTATTCTTACCGAGGGAGAAGCAGAATCAAGGTGTTCTAAGTACCTGCTGGAATCACCCCAAATTCACCTTCCAAAGCCCCAGATTCACTTAGGGCATATGCCAGCAACATTTTAGGATTGCTATTTTGGAATGAGAAACTGTGGTGTCATTTCTTTTATGGAGACTTTCACAAGTAATCAATTGGAACTAATGGTGTGAATACCAACCTCAAGTTGTCTTGCAGAAAGATAAGCAGAGATATGTAGCCTTATCAAATACAAAATTCATTCTGTATATAATAGATTGCATACAGTTATGTCTTCCTTTAAACTCTGTGTGTCTCTCTCATTCTCTGTTATGCACGCGCACACGCACACACACACACCCTCTTGCATTCTATGCTTTTTTTTTTCCTTTGAAGATGCCTGCTCTGTCTATCTTTACAATCATCTCCACTCCTGCTGCCATCTCCACCTGCTCCTCAGAGCATACATGCAACTTTTTAAAAGAACATTTGGTTCACATCACTCTCCCTTACTTAAAACCTTCTCTGGCTTCTCCTTGCACTCACAGTAAAACCTAAACTCTCATGTGCTCCTGCCCTTCCTCCCTCTCTGAGGTCATTTCCCCCTCTCTGCCTGGCTTCAGCCTCAGCAACTTGTTCTCTGGGCCTTGATGTTGCTAAGTTTGCTCCAGCCTTGAGGCCTTTTCATTTCTGTTGCTCTTACTGGAATTGTCTTTCCCTGCTCTTCCCCAGGCCAGATCCTTCTCATCATTCAAGTTTCAGTTAACACCTTACCTCTACTGTGGCCTTTTCAGCCACCTTCCCTAAAGCAGTCCCTGAAGACCTCACCCAAAGTCTCTACCATTCACTTTCCTATTTTTCTATCTTACTTGTTTCCAGCTATTTTATCCTTTGATATAATCTTATTCCTTTTTTGTTTACTTGCCAATTGTTTTTCTACTCTCACATATCTGCTCTATGAGAACAGAAACTTTTTTGGCTTATTTAGTTTATCGTGTGCACCTACAACACAACCTTGTCCATAGTAGGCACTGCATAAGTATTCGCTGAACAAATGAATGACTGAGTGAGTGAATATCACCTCTAAGTAATTCTCGGAGGTCTACTTGCTCTTATTCCATGAAGCTCTTTCTAATGGCTTCACCTAACCTGAACTCCTGATGCACTTACTATCAAGACTGAGCACTTTCTTATAAACATAACTGTTCCATTTCATCTGTAAATGTGTAAGTTTCCACTCCCCAACTGGCTTCCACTTCCCTTAGAACAGTGACCTCCACCATCGCAAATGCAGTGTCAATCAGAAGTAATCAGAAGTTCACACACTTAATTTGGGGGAGAGGCTGCTGGGGCCTCACTAAGGGTCTTACACAGGAATAAGAAGTCCAAAGGCACACCTATATGTAGGGAGGATGGCATTTCACAGTGAGGGTCAACCCCCTACCTACCTCAGCAATGCCTAAGGTGTCATGAGAGCAACCACCTTACAGCACAGTGTGATCACAGATGTGCTTACTGATCACTATCAATTATTAAAGACACGGGAAAGTATTATGTATCTTAGAACACTTTACAATCAAAATAAGTTCTTTGAGGTATAAGCACTTAAAGGCGTAGTTTTCGGTTGTGTAGGTTTCTCCCCTTCGTGTGGAGCACGTCTTTTCTGGTGAGGTCAAACAAATAAGGTGTTCTTGTTGCAGGCTCACAGAGGGACGGCACGTAGTTTTTAGCGATGGCATTATTTCATGGGGAACCAGCCTAGGATGTGAAACTCAGTCTCTGCAATTGCTAATTCATGTAGCTAAGTGGTAACAGTTTGAACTGCTATTGGCTGGGTTAGTGGAGGGGTGGGGTGATTGGAACCCCTAAACATTCTATTAATGTTTCTTCCTGAAATGTTGGGGCCATTCCCATGGACATCTACGTCCTAGATAGTAACACAAAGCAGAGAGGTGAGAAACAGCAGAGGACTCCTCTCATCTCCAGACGTGAAGTGGTCGGAGATGTCTTCCTGAAAGCGTCTTCCATAGCCATCAGGTGCGGGATGGCATGGAGGAAGGGGCACAGGCAGGAGCCAACACCATTGCAAGAGGAGCTGACATTTACTGAGTATTTGTTTTGTTCTAGAAACTGTGCTGAGTACTTTTGACCATCTTAATCCTAAGAATAGTTCTATTGGGTCTTTTCTATGACCATCATCATTATCACATGGAAGAAGAAACTGAGGAATACAGAGCTTAGTACCTAAGGTTCACCAGCTGGTACACAGAGCCAGGCCTCAACTCCAGACCCCTTAATTCCAAGGTCTTTCAACTTATCATTTACACCACATTACCTCACAAGGTCCAGTTTCTTTTTTAAAAAATTATTGTTATTGATTTCAGAGAGGAAGGGAGAGGGAGAGAGAGATAGAAACATCAATGATGAGAGAGAATCATTGATTAGCTGCCTCCTGCATGCCCCCTACTGGAGATTGAGCCTGCAACCTGGGCATGTGCCTTTGACCAGAATTGAACCCGGGACCCTTCAGTCCACAGGCTGATACTTTATGCATTGAGCCAAACCAGCTAGAGCATAAGGTCCAGTTTCTATTGTGTCTTGCACTTTCTAGTTGGATGTCTTACAAATCACCTAAGTTTACAGCCTCAGTTTTCTTATCTATAAAATGGGAATGTATATATCCACACTCTTGCCTTCACAGAGCTGCATGAAGCTCAAATGATTCCCTTAAATCCCTGCAGAAACTTTTATGTGGAATACAAAAGTAAACTCTATATAATATATCTGATTATTTCTATGTGAACACCCATATAGCAGAGGAAACATGTTTTTCTCAAACCCAAGAAACCCATTTAAGAAAAGATAATGATATCTAGCCTTTACACTAGGAGTTCACATGTTTGCTTATTATTCCCCCCACCCCTCAATCAGATTCTTCAATAGGGATTTCTAAATTGTTCTCCTGCTAAGATTGTTCTTTTAGGAAACTTCAAATAAAATACAGACCTTTTAAATAAGTGAGGCCATTGGTATTCCCATGGGTTACTGACGCATTTTTTTTCTTGAATATTTCACACATTTTCCCAAACGTCTTTTCCTCTTTTGATTCATATGGGTCTGGCATGTTGAACTTTGTCATAAACTTTGGACTCATCATTCATCCCTGGGTCATTCGGTTTTGTATCCTGTTATCAATTAGATATAACAGGAGCTACTTTGGAAGAAATGCCTACATTTCTCAGAATATATGTGAGTCCACATTTTCAGCAAGCTCCCTGGGAGGAAAGGAATATGTCAAACCTTTTACTCCTATTCTGTATGCAAATGAGCAGCTAAGCAAGCATTGCTTAAAACATGGTCATAGGGCAGTGATGGCGAACCTTTTGAGCTCGGCATGTCAGCATTTTGAAAAACCCTAACTTAACTCTGGTGCCGTGTCACATATAGAAATTTTTTGATATTTGCAACCATAGTAAAACAAAGACTTACATTTTTGATATTTATTTGATATATTTAAATGCCATTTAACAAAGAAAAATCAACCAAAAAAATGAGTTCATGTGTCACCTCTGACACACGTGTCATAGGTTCACCATCACTGTCATAGGGTCTTCCAACAACCAAGAATTCTCCCCAGGAATTTTTCGAAGAACATATATCAACAGGTAGTATTTTTCTAATAAACAAACGTGGTTGTGGTAGGACTTGTATATGGATAAAGATGACCTGGGAAACATCACTCTCATAAGCCTTCTCACACCAATGAGTTCTCCACCACCGGATACCCCAATCTTTTCTGGGCCATACACACAAGCATTGCCTGATGTTCTCTCTTATTCTAAGCTAATCAGTAACAAGTGGGTGCTGATTACCTTTCCAGGACCCACACCTGGATCTCAAGCATGAGAACATGAACAGGGTAATGGGGATGGGAAGCTGCTCTGGGGAGTCTGACCAGCACGGTGACTGGGTGACATTAACAGCATCTGAGAACGTGTCTGTATGTGCATACAGTGTCAGTCTCAGGGTGTCACTGTATATGAATAAGCTGTATATGGATACATATTTATATATTCTGCCTAATGTCCAGTCCACTGCCATGAGTACTTAAAATGCTTCCTAGTGAGAAAGTACATGTTGTACCTTGGAATAAGATGTGGGAATAAGCCTGCCTTTAGAAAGAACTTATTACGTCTTTATTTGGGTTACAAAGGTCTGAGTCTTTTCTTTCTTAGGTCAAAAACCAACAAAAGAGAGAACAAATTCAACAAACATGGAAATCCTGGTCCAGGAAGTACCACCATAATGTTCGGGATGAAAAGCCATTTGTGCTGTGGACAGAATGCATTTCTCTCCCACTGTAAGCAGAGCCTTTTAAAAGCCTGTCAGGAAATAAATAAAACACTTTTCGTTCAGTTGCCCACATCCGTGTACTCAATTAAACCGACTGCAGCCTGCTCAGAAATGCCATCTGAGGTCAAGCCAAGGAGGACACACAGGCTGGGGGGCTGGAGTGCCCCCTGCAGCTTTGTTCAGTAGGGACTCTGGCTCCCAGGGACACTGGCTTCACCAGAGACTCTGCCTCCGCCACCCTCTTCTAAAAGCACGTGCTGTTAAATTCCCATTCACATCCCTGCCAGTCTCATCCTTCATGGCAAAGGGAAACATTCATCTTAGAGAGAAAAAGGGGAGTGTCGTTGAAGAGACTACATGTAGACATCGAGATCACCCTTATTCCCAGCTCCAAAGGAATTATATATACATATATATGTGAATGCTTTACTATTCATGTTTTTATAACACTGCATTTTATTTTAAGTGAACCCTACTATACATATTTTTTTCCTCTAAGCAATCCACCTCACAGCCATTTGGAAGCACCACCAAGATAGAAAGCGATTTGAAGCATAATGTGGATTTTGGCAGCAAATATAAAGGGAGGGGAAGTGGGAGCTGGGTTTTATGGTAAAGCCATATGGGATACTATTGCAAAATGTATAGGCAGTCTTTCGACTAAGAACCTCTGCCTTATGAATAATCCATAAAAATCAACAGACATTAAGTTCGGAGACTAAGTTATGCTTCTCACCACCATATCCCCTGTGCCCAGCTGACCCACACTAAGTACCAAAAAGGTGTGTTCAGTACAGTTTGGCCCACTAAGTGAAGGATAAGTAAGGTACAGGGGGAATTTGTATACAGAGGTGAAAAATGGCCTTGGTTTCACGGTTCTGAACACCTAGCGAACCAGGAAGACTGTATTAAATCATTCCCTTATGCACATGTGCAAGTTAAAGGATTGGTATTCAAAAGTTTCTGCAGTGTACCCCCACACCCAGCTCCTCGAACGCTGCCTCTAGATTTCTCCTGGCTGTAGTGCCGAGCCCGTACTGTGACATATGCCACTGCCTATAAATGGGGAAAAGAGGGCTGGGGAAGGGGTCCCTGCCCCTCCTGTTTTGTTCAGGGTATGCATACGCCGAAGAGCCCGATCTTGTGTTTCTGACATCATGACCAGAAGTGGGAGCATGCGTGACTGAAGTACTGCTTTATAACAAAAAGCTATTACACCTGTATCATTATTTTGTTTCATAGGCTCTTCTAGCCTAGCCAGGGAATCCAATCCTATGTCACAATGGCATGTGTTGTTCCACATTCCTTGACTGTAGAAGGTACAGATGCAGCTAATAGTTGGCTGATGCCACTAGGCAACTGCGGACCAGTCAACTGACTGTAAGGGAAACACTCTCAGAGCTTGCACAACCTAGCCCAGAGTCTTCTACCCAGTAGGGGCTCAGTAAACATCTGCTAAATGGCTAATCAAAACCAAATCAGAACACCTCACACCCATTATAATGGTTACTATACAAAAAACAACAAAATAAATGGTGAGTGTGTGGAGAAACTGGAATCATTGTAGACTGCTAGTGGAAATGTAATATGGTAGAGCTGCTATAGCAAACGGGGTTGGGGGGAGGGTGGGGGGCTCTCAAAAATTGAAAATAGACTTATCACGTGATCTTGCAGACCCACTTCAGGGTATATACCTAAAATTGTTGAAAGCAAGGTCTTGAAAAGATAGTTGTACACTCATGTTCACAGCAGCATTTTTCACAATAGACAAAAGAAAGAAGCAGCCCACGTGTCCAACCACCAATGAGTGAATAAACTGTGATATATACATACATACAATGAACTATTATTCAGCCTTACAAAGGAAAGGAAATTCTGACACCTGCTACTACGTGGATAAATGCTGAGGGCATTATGCCATGTGAAATAAGCCAGTTACAAAAAGACAAGTACTATATGATTCTACTTATATGAGGTGACTAGAGTAGCCAAATTCATAGAGATAGAACATAGAAGACTGGTTGCCAAGGGCCTGTCTGGAAAGGAATTGGGGAGTTGTTTAATGGGTATAGAGCTCCAGTTTTTCAAAATAAAAAGAGTTTTGGAGATCGGCTGCCAAACAATTGAACGTATTTAACACTACTGAACTGTACACTTAAAAGTGGTTAAGATGGTAACACTTATGTTATCGTATTTTGCCACAACTAAAAAAAAACAAAGTCCATAGAAACAATAAAAAATAATATCCATAATACCTAAATAAATATACTCCTTAATATGATCAAATATCCATCAATAGTCAAATGACCAATTGTCCCATAAACATCTTTAAAATATAGCTTGTTTCAACCAGTACTAAATATGGTTCATACTCTTTAAACAAGAAATAAAAGATTCCTGATCTATTGTTGGGCAATATTGTGGTCTATGAAAGAGTTCGTGACTAGACAAGTTTATACATGACACATGTTCCATGACCATAAGACTAAAAAGGACGTTAGGGCAGGGTCTGTCTGACTTATTCTATATCCCCAATGTCTAAGAACAAATGCTCAATAAATGGCCAGAGACCGCACTCTTTCAGTTTAACTACTTTTGAAACAGAACAGATCCAAAGAAACATAGATAGAAAATGTTCATTTCCTTTGCAACAAATCATGTCAGCCAGATGCTTGTTATTCTACCTGCAGCTAAAATGATAACATGCTATGCGTTTTTAGGAGTAATATATTTTAAGCCTCTCTTGTGAGCTTTTGAAAACAGCTTGTATGCTTATAATTCAGAAAAAACTGACTTGGTATTCCTACTTAGTGTCTACAATAGTGAAACTGCATTAGACATGGAAACTCTGAGAAGATAACCCTATCGGAGAAATAAGGAAGTTAAGAGTGATGTAATTAACACACTGAATGTCCCAGCTGTAATGCTTCTGTTGCTGTGATGTGGTTGTTTATGATAAAACTAGAAACCTGGTGCACAGAAATCATGCATTGGAGGGCGGGGGTCCCTCAGCCCAGCCTGCATCCTCCCTAAGACCTGGACCCCTCACTCCTTACTGCCCGCCTGCTTGCTGCTCCTTAGCGGAGGCGAGGCTGGAGAGGCTGTCACAGCCTCTCTGCAACCCAGCCATGAGTCCAGCTTCTGGCTGAGTGGCGCTCCCCCTATGGCAGTGCACTGACCACCAGGGGGCAGCTCCTGCGTTGAGCGTGTGCCCCCTGGTGGTCAGTGCACATCATAGCGACCAGTTGTTCTGGTCGTTTCATTGTAATGGTTGCTTAGGCTTTCATTATATAGGTAATGCATCCTTTGAGCTGATAGAAATATATGAATATGTTCCATGGTGATGCTGAATACTTGCAAAATCACCTCTCCTAGAATGTTCCTCTTTTATAATGCTTCATATATGTAAGGCCTGCACTGTGGAAACTAACCCCTCCCAGAAGCCCATGTGTGCAAGCACAAGGGCCCATTAGGAACCATGAGCTATTCCTGCACTTACGGCAGAGACGAGGGTTATTAAACTTCGGCCTAAAAGGATGAAGTCACTAAAGCCTCATTTTCAAAGCCAGAGGCCATTATAAGTATTTTACTGTTTTGTTCCTGGGGCAGGTACATTTATATTTGGCTTGGTAAATGTATTCTTCCCAAGAGCCCTGAATTTGTATTAGCCTTTTGGAGACTCTACCATAAAAGTCCCAGGCCAACATACCCAGAAGTCAGCCTATTTGGGCTTGGGGTTGAATTATTTGTCCAGTAGTGGAAATGGGTTCTGTTGACTCGTTCCCAATTTCTAGTCCATTTTCCCTGGTCACCAACTTAGCACAGCTTTGGTTCCGTGTCAAAATCCTAGCTTCTCTGACCACATAAACAGAGATAGAGAGAAGGATTATTATCAAAAGAGGAAGATAAAAAATATCACCTTTACTTTTATTTACTTCTATATCAGCATATTCTCTAAGTCCAGCATATATTGAATGCTAATAAACTAAGAATTACAGTGAATTTTCAATAAGCAACGGCTTTGAAGTATTTGCACTTGACCAAACTAGAAGATTACTATACAACACACAGGACTATTTATGGATAAAGAAATATTAGTTTTCAAGCACTCTTTTCTTTAACCATTTTATATAAAGTCAGCAATGTTTAGGGCATAGCAGAAGTAGTGATAACTAGCCAAAATAAGACTTTGATTTCATTATGAGAAATTGTACTTTGGTGAGGCTGACGACTTTCTGTCACACACATTATCAGTTACTTAGCCATCCACAATTTGGCTTCTATCTACTTACGCAGTTTTTCTCATTTACTCTCCAGCCTCCTCCAAACAGACTAGTGCACTCTCATTCTGAACTTTGTCATCTCTGAAACTCAGCTTTCCTTCCTGCCAGTCAAAGCCTTCCTATCATGTATGTCCTTCCAAGGTTTAATGGCCAAGTTCAAATCTTCTCAAGGAGCCTTTGTCAGAATTTCTCATTTTGAATTAATTTTTCCCTCCCCATACTCCTCCAGTATATTGTTTATATATTGATTACACCATGTAGAGGTTCCCTGAACTTAAAAAGAAATTCTCTGTGTCAGCCTTCACACACTGAGCATCGGATTGCATATGCTTGCCCAGCACTACAATCATAGAAGCTGCTTCAAGGATATTTATTGAAATTATATTAAACAACATCCTCCCCCACCAAAAACAAACAAATAAACAATGGGGAAAAGGGTTCTACAGGGAGAGAAGTTTGTTCGAACAACATCCTCCCCCACCAAAAACAAACAAACAAATAAACAATGGGAAAAGGGTTCTACAGGGAGAGAAGTTTGTTCCAACTTAAAAATCTACTGAAATTTAATTTGAGATAGACACGAGCACCTAGGCATCCATTCATATTGGTCTAATGTAGCAAGCTGGTATTCCCTGTGCTCCCTGATGTGTAAGATTGATTTCCTGTATTTAAGCATCCTTTTATGACAAACGGTGCTTGATACAGAAGTAGACAGCAGCCTCACAATATGAATAGGCTCAATTAGGCCTCAGTTACACGTGTCACATCTCTGTTACTGAGATCTGAGGGGACGGAATTCTTGTTTACATGGCCAGAGAGAGAAAGACCATCAAAAGTCCTTCAAAAAGATAAGCTTACTCACGTAAAGATATAACCACTTTGTTGAGCAAGTGTAGGCTTAAGTGGACGGCACAATTAAATTAGAAGGTGAAAACTGCTTAGATAGTGTGTGTTTACCCATGGGGAGAAGGTCAGGAATTGGTATCTATAGATTGGAACTTGCCATACATCTTCATATATGAATCAACTCATTCAATAAATATATATTGAGTACCTACAAGGGGTAGTTATACGCCATTTGACAAAACTTTCAATAGTAAGGGAGAAGTGCTACGGCAAATGAATCTGCAGTCAAGACTGCCACTTGTCCACCACTAAATGTTCTCTTCTTACACAGTAATGGGAAATCATGGCCCCTAGGCGGAAACCACATACATGTCTCAGCCTCCTTTTAGCTGGATATGGCTAGTTCAGGGCAATGGAATGCAACTCCCAGGTCATCTGCAAGGTAAAAGACAAGTCATATACCCTGGAGTTCCTTTCTTTCCTTTTTCTGAGAGCTGGAATATGAATGTGCCTATGACTCAGCTTCAACCATAGATATAAAGATAATGCCCAAGAAGATGGAGTAGAAAATTTCTAGTCTGTGACTAATTCCATGAAATAGAACCAACGCCCCTACCTGGACCGTCACTTCATATCTGTTAAAGAGAAATAAATGCTGGACTGTGAGAGTTTCTTTGTTGTAACTTAATTTCTATCTTATTTAATATAATTCTTCATTAATGCCCTACTATAAATCTCCCAGAACTATTGGAAGGTGGTTGCATTTAGACTTTCCATCTTGATTGAGAAGGGGGACTGCGATACGATGATCATATTTTGAGGGAAATGTGCCACATACTTTGTCTACCTTCACTCCACCCACACTTTTCTGGCTGATGTCTGAAAAAGATTGGCTGAATTATTTCTCACCGTCTGATAGGTACCAGTGACTTGCTGAATGGTCTGGACAAGTCTCTTAACCCTTTTCCATCTGTGATAGAATAAATACCCATTTTCCTTTATGGTGTGTTTTGTTAATTAATGTTGGTAGAACAGAGGCTGTTCCAAAGCAGGACTATTATTTTTAGCCTCCTTTAATCCAACTGCATAAACAATGTTGGAACTAATCACTCAAGAAGCAAAATCAGTAGGAAGTTGTCAAGAGGGTCAGCCTATAATTAATCAATGAGGTCACTGCCAATAACAATAGTACATTCTGTTACATGTGTAACTGGATTTAATGGATGTACTACACTAGCAAGTTACGGTGGGGGGAGGGGCAGGGCGTGTGGGGGGGAGGGGGAAGCACTCCATCTCTGCCCTGGAATGGCATCTTATTGCAAACAGCAAATGAAAAATCAGTGAGCCATTCCAAAATGACATCAAAAAAAGAAGAGTAACAGAGGCTATTGTTGGAAACACTATTGTTCTACAAAGGGAAACCAGGTAAATAGTGGGAAAAGGGCACCGCTGTTGAAAATACTAGTATACACGTTTTCCAAGTCTCAAAGCAGAAATCTATTGGAAAATGTCAGCACATGGAGATCCTTAGACCTGCATGGTCATCCTCTTGAGGGTGAAGCCAACTGGGGGGTCCCCTGCCTAAAGTCTTGGAAGTCTTCAGGTAACTCAGAGAAGGGATGAGATTTTACAATAGACTTTGAGTAAATGGAGGGTTGTTATTCAGTGCTGCCAGTCAACTTTTCTCCAATTCCGCTGTTGAGGAAAAAAATGAATGAATTTGTTCCTTGATGAGATTTGGCTTTAGATAAAGCTAGGTAAGGGCTGGCTTTGCCTCTAATTTTATTTCTGTCTGTGGACGAAAGGGGCCACATGCTAACCTGACAAGCTCAGGGAAGGCCTGCATGGCGGTCCTGCAAACTCAGAGATCTAAAGTAACCACAGAGGATGGTCTGAAATTAAACTTTAACTAAAAGCAATTATGGTGGATAGCTACATCCTAGACTGGTATCTTCACTGACAAGGTAACCTTTACCTTAACTAAGCCTATCTGTCTTTTTGCATCTATAATAGCATACCCTTGAAATGTCTGGGTAACTTGTAACTTCCCTTTTGCTGGACCCCTTGGGGCACAACCTAATGTGCCTGGGCACCAGGACAAATACCACAAATTCCTTCATTGTCATGATGTTAACTAGAGGCCTGGTACACGAACTCGTGCCCGGGTGGCGTCCCTTGGCCTGGCCGGCATTCGGGGCCAATCAAGGGGGCTGGCCTGTAGTGGGGAGGGACCGTGGGAGGTTGGCCAGCTGGCTGCAGGAGGTTGGCTGTAGGAGCACACTGACCACCAGGGGGAAGCTCCTGTGTTGAGTGTCTGCCCCCTAGTGGTCAGTGCACATCATAGAAACCGGTCAACTGGTCTTTCGGTCGCTTAGACCCATGGTCGGCAAATTGCAGCTCGCGAGCCACATGCGGCTCTTTGGCCACTTGAGTGTGGCTCTTCCACAAAATACCAAATGCGAGTGCATGTACAGTGCGATTGAAACTTCGTGGCCCATGCGCAGAAGTCAGTTTTTGGCCTGGGTGTGTCTATTTTGAAGAAGTACTGTTGATATTTGGCTCTATGAGTTTGCCAACCACTGGCTTACGCTTTTATATATATAGACTAGAGGCCCGATGCACAAAATTCATGCAAGAGTAGGCCTTCACAGACCTGGCTGCCTCAGCCCTCGCAGCCCTGGCTGCCAGGGCCCTTGCAGCCCCGGCTTCGTTTGGAAAGTTGTCCAGACAGTCGTTTTGTTGTTGAGCTGTTCGGTCAATTTGCATATTATGCTAAGTATGTGTCTATCATTTTACTTTTATCCAAACCGAGGGGTTTCCCCGCTTTGCTTTCTCCTGCCTCTCTAGTCTACCACCAATGGATTTCATATAACCCACCTACGTCCCTTCCTTTGATTGCAATGTATAAATACAGATGTAACCTGCCATTCTCTGGAGCATTACCTCAATTTGTTGAGGTTCTGCTTCCTGGCAATTGTTGATAGTTTGGCTCAAATAAACTCACAAAAATTCTTTACAGGTTTGAATGTTTTTATGTTAACACATCAAAATAAAAAAGAAAGAAAGAAAGGGAATTGTAAAGAACTGCCATGTGTTTCTTGAAGGAGGAACCAAATCCACATTAGCCCTCCAGGATACTCTTCAGGGGTCGGAGTTTACAATCCCACCTTCCCTGAAGCCTCCCAAGGAAAAAGAACTTCTATGTCCTCTAGCATCATGTGTGGTCTGAGTCAACAGACCATTCCAAGAACACAATGGAACATTCAAAATCAAGGCTTTATTTTGCTAAGTTAAACATGATATACTTGAGCATTTTCAATATTAAAAATACCTTACATACATAAAACAAGGGGGGCATTTTAGTTTGTGAGACTACAAATGATTTAGCAACATTTATCAAAAGCCTGAAAAATGTGCATTTCTTTGACATGGAAGTCAGCTTCTGGGAATTTATTCTAAGGGGAAAATAAAAACAGATTAGTTTACAGAGATGTTGATTACAGTGTCTTTTGAATATCAGTAAAAATTTAAAAACAGCCCCACTGTGGCTATCGGAGACAAGAGAAAAGATGGTATATGTGATCTGCTATAATGAAATTATACTAATATCCCACTTTCTATAGATCAAGGTCCTTGTCTTGAGGATCCTAAATACATTTTAATGAATTCATTTGTATTTAAGAGGAGTGTAAAAGTGGGCGCAGTTTACAATGAAATAAAAAATATCCCTAGAAAAGTCATATTGATATTTTCCCATCTCTGGAAGAAAGTGAAGTAAAGAGGAAAAAAACAGCTATAAGGAGATTCTCATCGCTACTAATGCCGGTAAACACATACTTACTAATAGGAAATCAGTTGCAGAGCTTTATACATGTCATTTCTGCTATGCCTCTTAGATTTGAAATTATTCCAAGACAAGGAAAATCCCTTTCCCTTAATTACCTGGAATCTATCTTCTAAAACTCTCCAGTTAATATCATTCAGAAACACAATTTTACAAGAGCAAATCAGAGAAAGTGGTTGCTGAAATGCAGCCCATTATTTAAAACCATGATATTTCAGTGAACCAAAACATGTTCCCAAAAGAAAGCATATAAAAATATTGCCATTATTCAGACTCATTAACTGCAATTAACAGAAACTTATTTTAATCCACGATTAGTGGAATTTTATAATCCCAGATTCTGTGGTCTTGGTTAAATTCCAAACTTTTAAATGTACTGACAAAAAAAAAACAACACCAGAAAGTAACAAGACAACTCATTTCCAGGCCATTGTTATTATTTATTTATTTATTTCAAAATAATTTTAAATTTACAGAAAAGCTGCAGGATGAGTATAAAGAACTCTCATAAATCCTTCACTTACAGACCCCGTTCAAATTTGTCAGACTAATTTCCTTTATAGTAAGAAAATCCAATCCAGGATCACATGTGGCACTTAGTGGTCATGAATCTTTAGTCTTCCTCAATCAGGAAGGCATTCTTCAGTCCTTCGTGACCTTATCCTTGTGGACAACACAGGCTGGGCTCAGGTATGCTTAAAACTACCAAGGTGTCCCTACTTCCAGGCATCTTTACAGGACAACACTCAAAAATATTTGTATGTACTAGTAAATACACATAGATACACCCTTGCATCAATATTTACTTCTATTGCTAACTACATACTGTGAAAATGTACCAATACCTATAATTCCAATCCAACATCACAGATTAGGTCTAGCTTTCCACTTTTCCTATTTGCAACACCCTCTCCTCTGATAGTAAAACAAACAAAAACAACAACAAAAAAACAAACAAAAAAACAACTGGTTTCCATATTCCCTTCCATATTTGCTCAGTACCCCCATATGTCACCAATGTCATCTACTGACACAATCAGCCTCTGCTCTTCCCAGAGCCTTCCTCCCCCCATCTCTGACTCCAGTGTGTCACCCCTGCTCAGGCACCATCCTGAGGCACCAACCCACCCTGTCACTCCTCTTCACCTGGGCCTGCTTTTTTTTTTTTTTTTTTTTTTTTTAACTGAAATAGAATGGAGGAAAAAAGTATGGAAGGAAAGAAAGAACACTGTAGCAATACATAAGGAGCATTTAATGAAGGAAAAAGGTGGGGGTGTGGAGGAGGAAAAGGAGAAAGAGAATAATGGTCTAAGAACATGGTCTCTGGATCTGGGCTCTTGGGTTTGAATCTTCAATCTGCCACTTATTGGTTGTGAAAATTTGGGCAATTTAATTTACTGTCGTAATGCCTGTGCTTTTCACCATCTTTAATACAGAAATCATGTGCCTATCTTGTTAGACAAATGTGTTCATAGCATATATGTAAAGCACTTAGAATAGCACCTGGTACATTGTAAGAGCAATTGAATGCCAACTCTTTTGTTACTTATGTATAGAAGTGCATAATTTCTCTCCTTAGATAGTACTATGAAAGATGTCACTGTGAGACAACCATTTTAAGACACAAATGAGCCCAACCAAGATTTTTACCTTAAGCTGTCCTGGCA